>NC_091165.1:32083459-32383459 GCF_040958095.1 Procambarus clarkii | reverse complement strand
CCATGGGGTGACCTCGTTACCATGGTGTGACCTCGTTACCATGGTGTGACCTCGTTACCATGGTGTGACCTCGTTACCATGGTGTGACCTCGTTACCATGGTGTGACTTCGTTACCATGGGGTGACCTCGTTACCATGGTGTGACTTCGTTACCATGGTGTGACCTCGTTGTACCATGGGTGACCTCGTTACCATGGGGTGACCTCGTTACCATGGGTGTGACCTCGTTACCATGGTGTGACTTCGTTACCATGGTGTGACCTCGTTACCATGGTGTGACTTCGTTACCATGGTGTGACTTCGTTTACCATGGTGTGACCTCGTTACCATGGTGTGACCTTCGTTACCATGGTGTGACTTCGTTACCATGGTGTGACCTTCGTTACCATGGTGTGACTTCGTTACCATGGTGTGACTCCGTTACCATGGTGTGACCTAGTTAACCATGGTGTGACCTCGTTACCATGGTGTGACCTCGTTACCGTGGGAGTGACCTCGTTACCGTGGAGTGACTTCGTTACCATGGTGTGACTTCGTTACCATGGTGGACCTCGTTACCATGGTGTGACCTCGTTACCATGGGTGTGACCTCGTGTATCCGTATGGGTCGGGACCTTCGTTTACCCATGGGGTGACCTCGTTACCTATTGGGGTGACCTTCGTTACCCAGGGTGGGACCTCGTTACCATGGTGTAACCTTTCGTACCATGGTGTGACCTCGTTACCAATGGGTGTGACCTCGTTATCCATGGTGTGACCTTTCGTTACCATGGTGTGTGTGACCTAGTACCATAGCGTAGGACTCGTTACCATGGTGTGACCTCGTTATCCATGGGTGTGAGTCAAGTACAGTTATTGCCATAGGATTGAACTGCGTTACCATTGGGGTGACCTGCTAGGTTACACACATCTGGTAGTGAGTTCTGTTACCATGGGGATGACCTTCTGTTACCATGGTGTGACCCTCGTTACCATGGTGTGACCTTCGTACCATGGTGTGACTCCGTACCATGGTGTGGACCTTCGTTACCATGGTGTGAACTCGTTACCATTGTGTGACCTCGTTACCATGGTGTGACTTCGTTACCATGGTGTGACCTCGTTACCATGGTGTGACCTCGTTACCATGGTGTGACCTCGTTACCATGGTGTGACCTCGTTACCATGGTGTGAACCTCGTTACCATGGTGTGACCTCGTTACCATGGTGTGACTCGTTACCATGGGTGTGAACTCGTTACCATGGTGTGACCTCGTTACCATGGGATGGACCTCGTTACCATGGTGTGACTTCGTTTACCATGGTGTGACTCCGTTACCATGGGGTGACCTCGTTACCATTGTGTGACCTCGTTTCCCATGGTGTGACCTCGTTAGCCATGGGTGACCTCGTTGACCATGGTGTGACCTCGTTACCATGGTGTGACCTCGTTACCATGGTGTGACCTCGTTACCATGGTGTGACTTCGTTACCATGGGTGACCTCGTTACCATGGTGTGACTTCGTTACCATGGTGTGACCTCGTTACCATGGGTTAGGTGACTTCGTTACCATGGTGTGACCTCGTTACCATGGGGTGACCTCGTTGACCATGGTGTGACTTCGTTACCATGGGTGTGACCTCGTTACCATGGGTGTGACTTCGTTAGCCATGGTGTGACTTCGTTACCATGGTGTGACCTCGTTACCTGGTGTGACTTCGTTAGCCATGGTGTGACTTCGTTACCATGGTGTGACCTCGTTACCATGGTGTGACTTCGTTACCATGGTGTGACCTCGTTACCATGGTGTGACCTCGTTACCATGGTGTGACTTCGTTACCATGGTGTGACTCGTTACACATGGTGTGACCTCGTTACCATGGTGTGACTTCGTTATCCATGGTGTGACTTTCGTTACCATGGTGTGACCTCGTTAGCGCATGGTGTGCCTTCGTTACCATGGTGTGACTTCGTGACCATGGTGTGACCTCGTTAGCCATGGTGTGACCTTCGTTACCATGGGGTGACCTCGTTACCATGGTGTGACCTCGTTACCTATGGTGTGACTCTTGGCCATGGTGTGACCTCGTTAGCCATGGTGTGACTTCGTTACCATGGTGTGACCTCGTTACCATGGTGTGACTTCGTTACCATGGTGTGACTTCGTTACCATGGTGTGACCTCGTTACCATGGTGTGACTTCGTTACCATGGTGTGACTTCGTTACCATGGTGTGACCTCGTTACCATGGTGTGACTTCGTTACCATGGTGTGACTTCGTTACCATGGTGTGACCTCGTTACCATGGTGTGACTTCGTTACCATGGTGTGACTCCGTTACCATGGGGTGACCTCGTTACCATGGTGTGACCTCGTTTCCATGGTGTGACCTCGTTGCCATGGTGTGACCTCGTTACCATGGTGTGACCTCGTTACCATGGTGTGACTTCGTTACCATGGGGTGACCTCGTTACCATGGTGTGACTTCGTTACCATGGTGTGACCTCGTTGTCATGGGGTGACCTCGTTACCATGGGGTGACCTCGTTACCATGGGGTGACCTCGTTACCATGGTGTGACTTCGTTACCATGGTGTGACCGACTCGTTACCATGGTGTGACTTCGTTACCATTGTCGTTACCATGTGTGTGACTTCGTTACCATGGTGTGACCTCGCTTACACCATGGTGTGACTTCGTTACCATGGTTGACTTACCATGTGTGACTTCGTTCCATGTGTGACCTCGTTCCATGTGTGACCACTCGTTACCGTGGTGTGACCTCGTTCTTATACCATGGTGTGCTCGACTACCGTTACCATGGTGTGACCTTCGTTACCATGGTGTGACCTCGTAGGGGGCCATCGTTACCATGGGGTGACCTCGTTACGTTTACCAGTGGAGTGACCTGGTGTACCTCGTTACCATGGTGTGACCTCCGTGTTACCACATGGTGTGTGACCTCGTTACCATGGTGTGACTTCGTTACCATGGTGTGACCTCGTTTACGATGGTGTGACCTCACATGGTAGGTACCATGGGGTGACTCGTTACGTTACATGGGGTGACCTCGTTACCATGGGTGACCTCGTTACCATGGGCTGGGACCTCGTTACCATGGTGTAACCTCGTTACCATGGTGTGACTTCGTTACCATGGTGTAAAATCGTTATCCATGGTGTGACCTCGTTACCATGGTGTGACCTAGTTACCATGGTGTGACCTCGTTACCATGGTGTGACCTCGTTACCATGGTGTGACCTCGTTACCATGGGGTGACTCGTTACCATTGTGTGACCTCGTTACCATGGTGTGACCTCGTTCCATGGTGTGACCTCGTTAGCCATGGTGTGACCTCGTTACCATGGTGTGACCTCGTTACCATGGTGTGACCTTCGTTACCATGGTGTGACTTCGTTACCATGGTGTGACCTCGTTACCATGGTGTGACTTCGTTACCATGGTGTGACCTCGTTACCATGGTGTGACCTCGTTACCATGGTGTGACCTCGTTACCATGGTGTGACTTCGTTACCATGGTGTGACCTCGTTACCATGGTGTGACCTCGTTACCATGGTGTGACTTCGTTACCATGGTGTGACTTCGTTACCATGGTGTGACTTCGTTACCATGGTGTGACTTCGTTACCATGGTGTGACCTCGTTACCATGGTGTGACCTTCGTTACCATGGTGTGACCTCGTTACCATGGTGTGACTTCGTTACCATGGTGTGACCTCGTTACCATGGTGTGACCTCGTTACCATGGTGTGACCTTCGTTACCATGGTGTGACCTCGTTACCATGGAGTGACCTTCGTTACCATGGTGTGACCTCGTTACCATGGTGTGACCTTCGTTACCATGGTGTGACTTCGTTACCATGGTGTGACTTCGTTACCATGGTGTGAACTTCGTTTACCATGGTGTGACCTCGTTACCATGGTGTGACTTCGTTACCATGGTGTGACTCGTTACCATGGTGTGACTTCGTTACCATGGTGTGACCTTCGTTACCATGGTGTGAACTCGTTACCATGGTGTGACCTTCGTTACCATGGTGTGACTTCGTTACCATGGTGTGAACTCGTTACCATGGTGTGACTTCGTTACCATGGTGTGAACTCGTTACCATGGTGTGACTTCGTTACCATGGTGTGACCTCGTTACCATGGTGTGACTTCGTTACCATGGTGTGACTTCGTTACCATGGTGTGACCTCGTTACCATGGTGTGACTTCGTTACCATGGTGTGACTCCGTTACCATGGGGTGACCTCGTTACCATGGTGTGACCTCGTTTCCATGGTGTGACCTCGTTGCCATGGTGTGACCTCGTTACCATGGTGTGACCTCGTTACCATGGTGTGACTTCGTTACCATGGGGTGACCTCGTTACCATGGTGTGACTTCGTTACCATGGTGTGACCTCGTTGTCATGGGGTGACCTCGTTACCATGGGGTGACCTCGTTACCATGGGGTGACCTCGTTACCATGGTGTGACTTCGTTACCATGGTGTGACCTCGTTACCATGGTGTGACTTCGTTACCATGGTGTGACTTCGTTACCATGGTGTGACCTCGTTACCATGGTGTGACTTCGTTACCATGGTGTGACTTCGTTACCATGGTGTGACCTCGTTACCATGGTGTGACTTCGTTACCATGGTGTGACTCCGTTACCATGGTGTGACCTAGTTACCATGGTGTGACCTCGTTACCATGGTGTGACCTCGTTACCGTGGAGTGACCTCGTTACCGTGGAGTGACCTCGTTACCATGGTGTGACTTCGTTACCATGGGGTGACCTCGTTACCATGGTGTGACTTCGTTACCATGGTGTGACCTCGTTGTCATGGGGTGACCTCGTTACCATGGGGTGACCTCGTTACCATGGGGTGACCTCGTTACCAGGGTGGGACCTCGTTACCATGGTGTAACCTCGTTACCATGGTGTGACTTCGTTACCAAGGTGTGACCTCGTTATCATGGTGTGACCTCGTTACCATGGTGTGACCTAGTTACCATGGTGTGACTTCGTTACCATGGTGTGACCTCGTTATCATGGGGTGACCTCGTTACCATGGGGTGACCGCGTTACCATGGGGTGACCTCGTTACCATGGTGTGACCTCGTTACCGTGGGGTGACCTCGTTACCATGGGGTGACCTCGTTACCATGGTGTGACCTCGTTACCATGGTGTGACTTCGTTACCATGGTGTGACCTCGTTACCATGGTGTGAACTCGTTACCATGGTGTGACCTCGTTACCATGGTGTGACTTCGTTACCATGGTGTGACCTCGTTACCATGGTGTGAACTCGTTACCATGGTGTGACCTCGTTACCATGGTGTGAACTCGTTACCATGGTGTAAACTCGTTACCATGGTGTGACCTCGTTACCATGGTGTGACTTCGTTACCATGGTGTAAACTCGTTACCATGGTGTGACCTCGTTACCATGGGATGACCTCGTTACCATGGTGTGACCTCGTTACCATGGTGTGACTTCGTTACCATGGTGTGACCTCGTTACCATGGGGTGACCTCGTTACCATGGCGTGACCTCGTTACCATGGTGTGACCTCGTTACCATGAAGACTTCGTTACCATGGTGTGACCTCGTTACCATGGTGTGACTTCGTTACCATGGTGTGACTTCGTTACCATGGAGTGACTTCGTTACCATGGTGTGAACTATTTACCATGGTGTGACTTCGTTACCATGGTGTGACTTCGTTACCATGGTGTGAACTCGTTACCATGGTGTGACTTCGTTACCATGGTGTGACTTCGTTACCATGGTGTGAACTCTTTACCATGGTGTGACTTCGTTACCATGGTGTGACTTCGTTACCATGGTGTGAACTCGTTACCATGGTGTGACTTCGTTACCATGGTGTGAACTCTTTACCATGGTGTGACTTCGTTACCATGGTGTGACTTCGTTACCATGGTATGACCTCGTTACCATGGGGTGACCTCGTTACCATGGTGTGACCTCGTTACCATGGTGTGACCTCGTTACCATGGGATGACCTCGTTACCATGGTGTGAACTCGTTACCATGGTGTGACTTCGTTACCATGGTGTGACTTCGTTACCATGGTGTGACTTCGTTACCATGGTATGACCTCGTTACCATGGGATGACCTCGTTACCATGGGGTGACCTCGTTACCATGGTGTGACCTCGTTGTCATGGGGTGACAGCCAGTGGTGTGCAGTGCTGCCGAAGCTCACCTCTGGAAGCGGATGAGAGAATGGAGGGAAATGGAGAGAGGATGAGGGGAAAGGGAGAGGATGAGGGGAAAGGGAGAGGATGGCTTATTGGTGATTTTTGTATTATTTTATAAACAAACTTAGGTATACACAACAATGCGCTGCTCCCCTATTCTATATGAAAGATTACACAGCGTAGATCAAAAACTTATAAGTTCATCCAATATTCTCATCTCACAGGATGGTTAGATTAGATTTTTTTATTCGGGTAAAGGTACATACATTGAGTTACATACATAATGTTGGATTTAAAGATAGAGATAGTACATACAATACCTAAAGCCACTAGTACGCATAGCGTATCGGGCAAAGTCATACATGGAACCACGGGAGAAAACACCTGTCGTACATGGAACCACGGGAGAAAACACCTGTCGTACATGGAACCACGGGAGAAAACACCTGTCGTACATGGAACCACGGGAGAAAACACCTGTCGTACATGGAACCACGGGAGAAAACACCTGTCGTACACTAACCACGGGAGAAAACACCTGTCGTAATACAAAAACAAATCAACTCTGACTAAAAATCAGTCGAGAACATGAAGTGCAAGGCTGACCTATTAGCTCCCCACTAGCAAAATCTGGGCACAGCATAAGAATATCTTCCAGTATTCCTGAGTATATGAAATGATTATAGAGCTCAAAGCTCTGTAATAATTTCAGTTGATCGTAGCAGGAAAATATTAGCATTACATCACTAATAAGTTAATAAGGTTATGATATTTCTTGGTTTTTAA
The DNA here is from genome assembly GCF_040958095.1 of Procambarus clarkii. NCBI lineage: Eukaryota > Metazoa > Arthropoda > Malacostraca > Decapoda > Cambaridae > Procambarus > Procambarus clarkii. The sequence goes on along the minus strand of NC_091165.1, from coordinate 32,376,455 downwards.
AGAATCAATAATATTTTAATTTGTATATATATATATATATATATATATATATATATATATATATATATATATATATATATATATATATATATATATATATATATATATATATTTATATATTGGTAGCAGTCTTTCCTGTAGACATATATTATTAAATATGACCGAAAAAGTAAGATTAATAAGTCTAACACGAATTTTCTGAATACTTCTTATGTTTCTTTTCACTGTTGATGTTAATTGAAAAATCAATTTTCCAAAAATAAAAAATCAAATCAATGTCTGACATCAGATAATACCTGATGTCAGACATCTGCAGGAGCTGAAGGAGGCATTTGAGCAGAATTCTGTGTTGCGTTTCACTTACGAGATGGAGAAGGATGGGAAGCTGCCCTTTCTAGATGTAACAGTCATGGGAAGGAGCGGAGGTTTCCACACTGCAGTCTACACTAAGGAAACAAACATAGGAATGTGCCTAAATGCCAACAGTGACTGCCCAGACAGGTACAAGAGGAGTGTTGTTAACGCTTATGTCGACCGTGCTCTCAGCCACAGCTCAGGATGGAAGCAAGTCAATGAAGAACTCTGTAGGGTAAGGCAGGTCCTAGTCAACAACGGCTTCTCCAATGGTTTCGTTGAAGACATCATAAGAAGGAAGGTGAAACGCCATGCAACCTCTGAAGAGACAACTAACACAACACCTATACCCCCTATTAGACTATTTTACAGGAACTTCTTTTCCACAGCTCATAAAACGGAGGAAAGGGTCCTGAAAGATATTGTTAATAGAAACGTTAACCCTACAGACAAAAATCAGAAGATACAACTGACGATTTACTATAAAACCAAAAAAAAAAAAACGGCCAGCCTACTCATGAGAACCTCTCCAGACACAAAGCAGAACGCTTTAAAAGAGACCAACGTCGTCTATACCTTCAAATGCCCACTTGGGGGACTGTAAGCCTCAAAGAACTCAGTATATAGGCAAGACAACAACATCTCTTTCCAGGCGATTAACGATGCATAAGCAACAGGGCTCCATTAAGGAACATATAATCTCTTCCCACAACCAGACCATCATCAGAGAAATCTTAGCAAACAACACAGAAATCATCGATAGATACAGCGATAGCAGGCGGCTTGACATCTGCGAGGCACTACACATCAAGAAGTCAACACCAGCAAACAACAGCCAATTAATGCACAACTATATTCTACTAACTTCAAGACTCCGCTCCAATATAGAAGCATAAAGAAATATGGGCCAATAGGCCCTCAGCAGTTACTTCCATTCTTACCTTCAATTTACCCAATTAATACCCATTGTTTCGTGTTCTGTCCTGTGTTGAAAGTTTTGTTCACCTCATCCAAAACTGTTGTAACATATCACCTCACCCAAAATGTGGGTATAAAATAAAATGAAAGCTGTTTAAATCATAGCATAAGTAAGAACTCTGTTTAGTGTTTGCAGGTAATAGTTGTGTGTGTGTAAACTAAAAGTCTTTGAAAATGTAATAAGTTATTGCGAAACACGTTCAAGTGTCGCATCAGGCTAGAAATAAAAATGAATTTTGGAGAATTGATTTTTCAATTAACATCAACAGTGAAAAGAAACATAAGAAGTATTGAGAAAATTCGTGTTAGAATTATTAATCTTACTTTTTCGGTCATATTTAATAATATATATATACATATATATATATATATATATATATATATATTTCATTGAATATGACCGCATATTCTGTATTTATTATTTTCTGGTTTAGGGCTTCTATCCCTCTAACTATTTTCTTAGCATCAGGGCTTAATTGGAATAGGAGTTCTCCAAAACTCATTTTTGTACTTTTAAGGTGAAGGAAAGAAGTGATTTACTATAGAGTGTATTACACTTATTTGTATAATTTGCACGACGTTTCGAACCTCCATGGTTCATTCTCAAGTGAACAATCTTACAATACTAGTTGATTTTATACCCGCATTAGGTCAGGTGATAATACAATGAAGGTGAAAAACATGGGGGGATACATAAGGGATAAACATAGGGGCTACAGAAGGCTTATTGGCCCATACGAGGCATCTCCTATCTAAACACAAAGATTAATCCAGTGTAATTGGCCTGTTATGTTGGACATTGTCTTCTGTGTTGGCATCGATATGTTCTTGTCTTGTCCTTACTCTCATGGTGGGTAGAGTAAATAGTTCCGTGATTTGGGTGTTCATGGTAGGTCGCTCTATTCTTATGTGAATTGCCTCAAGAATTTGTAATCTTCTTGAATCTTGGGTTTTATCTATTATGCAAGTATTCTTGTTCAACATTTCTCTTGTTAGAGTAATGTCATGGGCTTGTCTCATGTGATTCCTAGGGGCACCAGATTGAAGATGGCATGTCAAACGCCTCGTCAGCTTGGTCGACGTCATACCTATGTACTTACATTGAAGGTTACATCCTTCGTGGGGGCAAGTGTACATGTATACAACGCTTGACTGCTGTAGAGGGTTCTCCGTCGGCTTCGGGCTGTTTTTGATAAGGAGTTCGGAAGTCTTCTTGGTTTTGTAGAATATTATCAGGTTTATGTTTTGGTTAGGAGTAGTGCTTTTTACTCCTTTACGGATTATTTCTTTCATTATTCTTTCCTCTTTTGTATGTTCACTGTGCATGGTTGATTTGTAATATAATTTTATTGGGGGTGTTGTGGTTTCTGTTCTAGGTTCTGAATTATACCAACGGTCCAAGTGTCTTCTTATAGCAGCGTTTATTTCCGCGTTGCTATATCCGTTGTTCACCAATACCTGAGTTACTCTTTCAAACTCTCTACTCACGTTGCTCCATTCAGAGCAGTGGGTAAGCGCTCGACGAATATAAGCATTGAGAACACTGGCTTTGTATCTTTGGGGGCACTCACTTCTACCGTTCAGGCATAATCCTATGTTGGTGGGCTTGGTATATACGTTGGTGCTTAAAGAGGTTCCTGTTTTTGTTATTAGTACATCCAAGAATGGCAGACTGTTATTTTCACTATTTTCATGTGTAAATCGGAGTACTGACTCTCTCTCTAGGTGTCTTTTTAGGTCAATTAGTTCATCTGAGTCTTTTACTATTACGAATATGTCATCTACATAACGGCAGTATACAGTTGGTTTTTGTCTGCTACTGAAGACCCTATCTTCGATGGTTCCCATATAAAAATTAGCAAATAAAACTCCTAAGGGGGAGCCCATTGCTACTCCGTCTATCTGTAAATACATGTCTCCTTGTGGAGACATGTATTTACAGATGGCATGTCAAAAGATGGCATGTCAAACGAGGCGTTTGACATGCCATCTTCAATCTGGTGCCCCTAGGAATCACATGAGACAAGCCCATGACATTACTCTAACAAGAGAAATGTTGAACAAGAATACTTGCATAATAGATAAAACCCAAGATTCAAGAAGATTACAAATTCTTGAGGCAATTCACATAAGAATAGAGCGACCTACCATGAACACCCAAATCACGGAACTATTTACTCTACCCACCATGAGAGTAAGGACAAGACAAGAACATATCGATGCCAACACAGAAGACAATGTCCAACATAACAGGCCAATTACACTGGATTAATCTTTGTGTTTAGATAGGAGATGCCTCGTATGGGCCAATAAGCCTTCTGCAGCCCCTATGTTTATCCCTTATGTATCCCCCCATGTTTTTCACCTTCATTGTATTATCACCTGACCTAATGCGGGTATAAAATCAACTAGTATTGTAAGATTGTTCACTTGAGAATGAACCATGGAGGTTCGAAACGTCGTGCAAATTATACAAATAAGTGTAATACACTCTATAGTAAATCACTTCTTTTCTTCACCTTAAAAGTACAAAAATGAGTTTTGGAGAACTCCTATTCCAATTAAGCCCTGATGCTAAGAAAATAGTTAGAGGGATAGAAGCCCTAAACCAGAAAATAATAAATACAGAATATGCGGTCATATTCAATGAAACATGTTTGAAAGAAAACCTGCTGCCAGTATACACCAATATAAACCCACATGACCCAGCAGTCCGCAATACAGAGTTTACCTATAGGTATAGGCAAGAGCTCATTCGGCATCAACTAAACAAGAAGAAGGAAGCCCTCCAAACCTTTATAGAGCAGGCGGAGCATCTGTTAAACAAATGGACCCAGTACGACATCCCTATCCAACTCAAACAAACCATCAACAGTGAACTATTTAACCTGAAACAACAACATAAAACTCTTGTAGAAACAAAGACACTCCGTAAGTTAACATCCCTAAACGGTGGACAGCTAAAAATTCCTCGTCCTAAAGATGGCTACTTTAACCTGACTTCTTATGATCTTACCCAGGACCAACAAGACCTCTTAAATCTTGGTCTAAATTGTCAATTCTTATCTAAACCAAAGATGCATCAAAAACGCCTGGAAATCGAAATGCTTCTGGACGATATCCATAAGCTAGAAGACAACAAAAAAGTCATCACCACGGACACACTTCAAGCTGAACTACTTGCAGAAGCAGGGAAAAAACGAGGAACATATTCATCTACAATCTTAACCCCACGACTCAAAGAAGCAGCGAAACAACTAAAAAATCTGAAAGACGTAACAATAAGAAAAGCCGACAAAACAGCAGCATATGTATTGATTCCTACCCATGAATACATGAACAAAATTAGCGACATCCTAAGTGACGACTCCAAATTTCAACGAATCACGAGGAACCCCGTAGAAGACCTTAAGCGGAAAGTAAACAAAACAATTACAGCAATCAACGCAAAGAAAGGTAGTGTGCATTTCAATAAACTTCAAGGCGACTATGGCTTAGGATATGCCTACGGGAATGTTAAGACGCATAAACCAGGTAACCCACTACGCCCTATAATCAGCCAAATACCAACCCCAACTTATCACCTGGCAAAAAAACTCAATGAACTCCTAACTCCATACACTCCAAGTAAGTTTAGTCTACAATCATCAGCAGATTTCCTAGAATTGATCAAATCTACCCAGCCCGATGGAATCATCGCTTCCCTGGACGTTGAATCCCTTTTTACCAACGTCCCAGTCGACACAACCATAGGAATGATACTGGACAGAGTATACAGAGACGAGAGCACCCCCAAATTAGACATACCTGAGCCACACTTGAAAAGTCTTCTCGAAGCATGTACACAGGAAGCCCCTTTCATCAGTCCACAAGGAGACATGTATTTACAGATAGACGGAGTAGCAATGGGCTCCCCCTTAGGAGTTTTATTTGCTAATTTTTATATGGGAACCATCGAAGATAGGGTCTTCAGTAGCAGACAAAAACCAACTGTATACTGCCGTTATGTAGATGACATATTCGTAATAGTAAAAGACTCAGATGAACTAATTGACCTAAAAAGACACCTAGAGAGAGAGTCAGTACTCCGATTTACACATGAAAATAGTGAAAATAACAGTCTGCCATTCTTGGATGTACTAATAACAAAAACAGGAACCTCTTTAAGCACCAACGTATATACCAAGCCCACCAACATAGGATTATGCCTGAACGGTAGAAGTGAGTGCCCCCAAAGATACAAAGCCAGTGTTCTCAATGCTTATATTCGTCGAGCGCTTACCCACTGCTCTGAATGGAGCAACGTGAGTAGAGAGTTTGAAAGAGTAACTCAGGTATTGGTGAACAACGGATATAGCAACGCGGAAATAAACGCTGCTATAAGAAGACACTTGGACCGTTGGTATAATTCAGAACCTAGAACAGAAACCACAACACCCCCAATAAAATTATATTACAAATCAACCATGCACAGTGAACATACAAAAGAGGAAAGAATAATGAAAGAAATAATCCGTAAAGGAGTAAAAAGCACTACTCCTAACCAAAACATAAACCTGATAATATTCTACAAAACCAAGAAGACTTCCGAACTCCTTATCAAAAACAGCCCGAAGCCGACGGAGAACCCTCTACAGCAGTCAAGCGTTGTATACATGTACACTTGCCCCCACGAAGGATGTAACCTTCAATGTAAGTACATAGGTATGACGTCGACCAAGCTGACGAGGCGTTTGACATGCCATCTTCAATCTGGTGCCCCTAGGAATCACATGAGACAAGCCCATGACATTACTCTAACAAGAGAAATGTTGAACAAGAATACTTGCATAATAGATAAAACCCAAGATTCAAGAAGATTACAAATTCTTGAGGCAATTCACATAAGAATAGAGCGACCTACCATGAACACCCAAATCACGGAACTATTTACTCTACCCACCATGAGAGTAAGGACAAGACAAGAACATATCGATGCCAACACAGAAGACAATGTCCAACATAACAGGCCAATTACACTGGATTAATCTTTGTGTTTAGATAGGAGATGCCTCGTATGGGCCAATAAGCCTTCTGCAGCCCCTATGTTTATCCCTTATGTATCCCCCCATGTTTTTCACCTTCATTGTATTATCACCTGACCTAATGCGGGTATAAAATCAACTAGTATTGTAAGATTGTTCACTTGAGAATGAACCATGGAGGTTCGAAACGTCGTGCAAATTATACAAATAAGTGTAATACACTCTATAGTAAATCACTTCTTTTCTTCACCTTAAAAGTACAAAAATGAGTTTTGGAGAACTCCTATTCCAATTAAGCCCTGATGCTAAGAAAATAGTTAGAGGGATAGAAGCCCTAAACCAGAAAATAATAAATACAGAATATGCGGTCATATTCAATGAAACATGTTTGAAAGAAAACCTGCTGCCAGTATACACCAATATATATATATATATATATATATATATATATATATATATATATATATATATATATATATATATATATATATATATATATATATATATATATATATATATATATGCGAACAAGCCTGAATGGTCCCCAGGACTATATGCGAATGAAAACTCACACCCCAGAAGTGACTCGAACCCATACTCCCAGAAGCAACGCAACTGGTAACTACAGGGCGCCTTAATCCGCTTGACCATCACGGCCGTCAAAAGGAAGTGATAGCCGAGGCTATTTGAGCCACTTCCCCGACGGCAACTCGGATGGTAATCTTGGGCATAGCATTTCACCAAATCACCTCATTCTTTGGGGCACACGTGAGGAACACAAATGCGAACAAGCCTGAATGGTCCCCAGGACTATATGCGAATGAAAACTCACACCCCAGAAGTGACTCGAACCCATACTCCCAGAAGCAACGCAACTGGTAACTACAGGGCGCCTTAATCCGCTTGACCATCACGGCCGTCAAAAGGAAGTGATAGCCGAGGCTATTTGAGCCACTTCCCCGACGGCAACTCGGATGGTAATCTTGGGCATAGCATTTCACCAAATCACCTCATTCTTTGGGGCACACGTGAGGAACACAAATGCGAACAAGCCTGAATGGTCCCCAGGACTATATGCGAATGAAAACTCACACCCCAGAAGTGACTCGAACCCATACTCCCAGAAGCAACGCAACTGGTAACTACAGGGCGCCTTAATCCATTTGTGTTCGCATTTGTGTTCCTCACGTGTGCCCCAAAGAATGAGGTGATTTGGTGAAATGCTATGCCCAAGATTACCATCCGAGTTGCCGTCGGGGAAGTGGCTCAAATAGCCTCGGCTATCACTTCCTTTTGACGGCCGTGATGGTCAAGCGGATTAAGGCGCCCTGTAGTTACCAGTTGCGTTGCTTCTGGGAGTATGGGTTCGAGTCACTTCTGGGGTGTGAGTTTTCATTCGCATATAGTCCTGGGGACCATTCAGGCTTGTTCGCATTTGTGTTCCTCACGTGTGCCCCAAAGAATGAGGTGATTTGGTGAAATGCTATGCCCAAGATTACCATCCGAGTTGCCGTCGGGGAAGTGGCTCAAATAGCCTCGGCTATCACTTCCTTTTGACGGCCGTGATGGTCAAGCGGATTAAGGCGCCCTGTAGTTACCTGTTGCGTTGCTTCTGGGAGTATGGGTTCGAGTCACTTCTGGGGTGTGAGTTTTCATTCGCATATAGTCCTGGGGACCATTCAGGCTTGTTCGCATTTGTGTTCCTCACGTGTGCCCCAAAGAATGAGGTGATTTGGTGAAATGCTATGCCCAAGATTGCCATCCGAGTTGCCGTCGGGGAAGTGGCTCAAATAGCCTCGGCTATCACTTCCTTTTGACGGCCGTGATGGTCAAGCGGATTAAGGCGCCCTGTAGTTACCAGTTGCGTTGCTTCTGGGAGTATGGGTTCGAGTCACTTCTGGGGTGTGAGTTTTCATTCATATATATATATATATATATGTCGTACCTAGTAGCCAGAACTCACTTTTCAGCCTACTATTCAAGGCCCGATTTGCCTAATAAGCCAAGTTTTCCTGAATTAATATATTTACTATAATTTTTTTCTTATGAAATGATAAAGCAACCCTTTTCTCTATGTATGATTTCAATTTTTTTTTATTGGAGTTAAAATTAACGTAGATATATGACCGAACCTAACCAACCCTACCTAACCTAACCTAACCTCTATTTATAGGTAAGGTTAGGTTAGGTAGCCAAAAAAGCTAGGTTAGGTTAGGTTAGGTAGGTTAGGTAGACGAAAAAACATTAATTCATGAAAACTTGGCTTATTAGGCAAATCGGGCCTTGAATAGTAGGCTGAGAAGTGCGTTCTGGCTATTAGGTACGACATATATATATATATATATATATATATATATATATATATATATATATATATATATATATATATATATATATATATATATATATATATATATATATATATATATATATATATATATATATATATATATAAAATAAGCAGGCTAAATTGTAGGAATGTGGAAGCATAATACCCGACACAGGTGAACGATTCCTGACGTCCATTTATGCCACGAGACAGCCCGTCCTCCTAACAAAGACCCAAAAGTGATTCCATGCATCTGCTAAACCCCCAGGTGTTTATGCAACCCGTCCTCGACTCAAGTCCATTACATTCAGCGGTCAACCCCACAGACGCATTCATATATTTTAACATGCTGTTCACTCAAAACGGGAATTTTCTCAAGTATAAATTAATATTATAATATATTAACATATTGTGTATATATAGACATAGGATAGGTTAGGTTAGGTGTTTAGGTTCTGTTGGCGATTATTTGTATTTGTAGTACGTGGGTGAAGCATTTATAGCGTTGTGATTCGAACAAAATTCGTCAGTAAAGCACTTGTTCCGGATATGTTCGAATGTCAGCAGTTGTGAGTCGTGTGTAAACTGCTTTTCATTCATAAACAGGGGGTTTGGCGGGTGCATGGAATCACTTTTGGATCTTTGTTTGGAGGACGGGCTGGTTTATGAATGAAAAACGGTTTACACACGACTCACAACTGATGACGTTCGAACACTTCCGGAACAAGTGCTTCACTGACGAATTTTGTTCGAACCACAACGCTGTAAATGCTTCACCCACGTACTACAAATACAAATAATCGCCAACAGAACCTAAACACCTAACCTAACCTAACCAATGCCTATATATGCACAAAATGCTTATATATTATAATATTAATTTATATATGAGAAAATTCCCGTTTTGAATGAACAGCATCTAAAAATGTATGAATGCGTCTGTGGGATCGACCACTGGATGTAATGGACTTGAGTCGAGGACGGGTTGCAGATAGATGAAATGAGACAATGTTGCCAACCTTCCGCTTTGGATATGCATACTTAGCGATAATGTTCATGGCTTTAACAGTAGTTCATTAGACAGGTATTCTTTCTTCATTCAATAGTATATTTTAGTTCAGGCAGGTAAAAACGAGAAAACTAGTACACCAAACTTGACATAGTTTAAGGCTTTTTTGGGGTGGTTCTAGCGTCGTGCGAAATATTGAGTTGGCAACTCTGCTTCTGTGTTTCAGTGGCATTAGTAAATTGGTAACTGGTGGTCCTTGGTGGTGGCTGGTGGTCCCTGGTGGTGGCTGGTGGTTCTTGGTGGTGACTGGTGGTTCCTGGTGGTGGCTGGTGGTTCTTGGTGGTGACTGGTGGTTCCTGGTGGTGGCTGGTGGTCCTTGGTGGTGGCTGGTGGTCCCTGGTGGTGGCTGGTGGTCCTTGGTGGTGGCTGGTGGTCCCTGGTGGTGGCTGGTGGTTCTTGGTGGTGACTGGTGGTTCCTGGTGGTGGCTGGTGGTCCTTGGTGGTGGCTGGTGGTCCCTGGTGGTCTTTGGTGGTGGCTGGTGGTTCCTGATGGTGGCTGGTGGTCCTTGGTGATGGCTGGTGGTCCCTGGTGGTGGCTGGTGGTTCTTGGTGGTGACTGGTGGTTCCTGGTGGTGGCTGGTGGTCCTTGGTGGTGGCTGGTGGTCCCTGGTGGCCTTTGGTGGTGGCTGGTGGTCCCTGATGGTGGCTGGTGGTCCTTGGTGATGGCTGGTGGTCCTTGGTGGTGGCTGGTGGTCCCTGGTGGTGGCTGGTGGTCCTTGGTGGTGGCTGGTGGTGGCTGGTGGTTCTTGGTGGTGACTGGTGGTTCCTGGTGGTGGCTGGTGGTCCTTGGTGGTGGCTGGTGGTCCCTGGTGGTCTTTGGTGGTGGCTGGTGGTCCCTGATGGTGGCTGGTGGTCCTTGGTGATGGCTGGTGGTCCCTGGTGGTGGCTGGTGGTTCTTGGTGGTGACTGGTGGTTCCTGGTGGTGGCTGGTGGTCCTTGGTGGTGGCTGGTGGTCCCTGGTGGCCTTTGGTGGTGGCTGGTGGTCCGTGATTATGGCTGGTGGTCCTTGGTGATGGCTGGTGGTCCCTGGTGGTGGCTGGTGGTCCCTGGTGGTGGTTATGGTCCCTGGTGGTAACTGGTGGTCCCTGGTGGTGGCTGGTGGTCCTTGGTGGTTGCTAGTGGTCCCTTTTGGTGGCTGGTGGTCCCTGGTGGTGGCTGGTAGTCCCTGGTGGTGGCTGAAGGTCCTTGGTGGTGGCTGGTGGTCCCTGATGGTGGTTGGTGGTCCCTGGTGGTCCCTGGTGGTGGCTGGTGGTCCTTGGTGGTAGCTGGTGGTCCCTGATGGTGGTTGGTGGTCCCTGCTGGTGGCTGGAGGTCCCTGGTGGTGGCTGGTGGTTTTGGTGGTCCCTGATGGTGGTTGGTGGTCCCTGATGGTGGCTGGTGGTCCCTGATGGTGGCTGGTGATCCCTAATGGTGGCTGGTGGTCCCTGGTGGTGGCTGGTAGTCCCTGATAGTGGCTGGTGGTCCCTGGTGGTGGTTGGTGGTCCCTGATGGTGGCTGGTGGTCCCTGGTGGTGGCTGGTGGGGGCTGGTGGTCCATGGTAGTGGCTGGTGGTGGCAAGTGGTCCCTGGTGATGGCTGGTGGTCCCTGGTGGTAGCTGGAGGTCCCTGGTGGTGGCTGGTGGTCCCTGGTGGTGGCAGTGGTCCCTGATGGTGGCTGGTGGTCCCTGGTGGTGGCTGGCGGTCCCTGATGGTGGTTGGTGGTCCTTAGTGGTGGCTGGTGGTCCTTGGTGGTGGCTGGTGGTCCCTGGTAGTCCCTGATGGTGGCTGGTGGTCCTTGGTGGTGGCTGGTGGTCCCTGGTGGTGGCTGGTGGTCCCAGATGGGGCTGGTGGTCCCTGGTGGTGGCTGGTGGTCCCTGGTGGTGGCTGGTGGTCCCTGATGGTGGCTGGTGGTCCTTGGTGGTGGCTGGTGGTCCCTGATGGTGGCTGGTGGTCCCTGATGGTGGCTGGTGGTAGCTGGTGGTCCTGGTGGTCCCTGATGGTTACTGGTGGTCCCTGATGGTGGCTGGTGGTCCCTGATGGTGGCTGGTGGTCCCTTGTGGTGGCTGGTGGTCCCTAATAGTGGCTGGTGGTCCCTGGTGGTGGCTGGTGGTCCCCGATGGTGGCTGGTGGTGGCTGGTGGTCCATGGTGGTGGCTAGTGGTCCCTGGTGGTTGCTGGTGGTCCCTGGTGGTAGCTGGAGGTACCTGGTGGTGGCTGGTGGTCCTTGGTGGGGGCTGGTGGTCCCTGATGGTGGCTGGTGGTCCCTGGTGGGCCCTGGTGGTGGCTGGTGGTCCCTGATGGTGGCTGGTGGTCCTTGATGGTGGCTGGTGGTCCCTGGTGGTGGCTGGTGGTCCCTGATGGTGGCTGGTGGTCCCTGATGGTGGCTGGTGGTCCTTGGTGGTGGCTGGTGGTCTCTGATGGTGGCTGGTGGTCCCTGTTGGTGGCTGGTGGTCCCTGGTGATGGCTGGTGGTCCCTGGTGGTGGCTGGTGGTCCATGGTGGTGGCTGGTGGTGGCTAGTGGTCCCTGGTGGTTGCTGGTGGTAGCTGGAGGTTTCTGGTGGTGGCTGGTGATCCTTGGTGGTGGCTGGTGGTCTCTGGTGTTGGCTGGTGGTCCCTGTGGTTGGCTGGTGGTCTCTGATGGTGGCTGGTGGTCCTTGATGGTGGCTGGTGGTCCCTGGTGGTGGCTGGTGGTCCTTGGTGGTGGCTGGTGGTCCCTGGTGGTGGCTGGTGGTCCCTGATGGTGGCTAGTGGTCCCTGATGGTGGCAGGTGGTCCCTGATGGTGGCTGGTGGTCTCTGGTGGTCCATGGTGGTGGCTGGTGGTGGCTAGTGGTCCCTGGTGGTGGCTGGTGGTCCCTGGTGGTAGCTGGAGGTCCCTGGTGGTGGCTGGTGGTCCTTCGCGGTGGCTGGTGGTCCCTGATAGTGACTGGTGGTCCCTAGTGGTTGCTGGTGGTCCCTGGTGGTTACTGGTGGTCCTTGGTGGTGGCTGGTAGTCCCTGGTGGTGGCTGGTGGTCCCTGGTGGTGGATAGTGGTCCCTGGTGGTTGCTAGTGGTCCCTGGTGGTGGGTAGTGATCCCTGGTGGTGGCTTGTGGTCCCTAGTGGTGGCTAGTGGTCCCTGGTGGTGGCTGGTGGTCCCTGGTGGTGGCTAGTGGGTCCCTGGTGGTGGCTGGTGGTCCCTGGTGGTAGCTGGTGGTCCCTGGTGGTGGGTAGTGATCCCTGGTGGTAGCTGGTGGTTCCTGGTGGTGGCTGGTGGTCTCTGATGGTGGATGGTGGTCCCTGGTGGTAGCTGGTGGTCCTTGGTGGTGGCTGGTGGTCCCTGGTGGTGGATGGTGGTCCCTGGTGGTGTCTGGTGGTCCCTGGTGGTGGGTGATGGTCCCTGGTAGTGGCTGGTGGTCTCTGGTGGTTCCTGGTGGTGGCTGGTGGTCCCTGATGGTAGCTGGTGGTCCCTGGTGGGAGCCGGTGGTCCCTGCTGGTGGCTGGTGGCTGGTGGTCCCTGGTGGTCCATGGTGGTGGCTGGTGGTCCATGGTGGTGGCTGGTGATCCAAGGTGGTCCTTGGTGGTAGCTAGTGGTCCCTGGTGGTAGCTAGTGGTCCCTAATGGCAGCTAGTGGTCCCTGGTGGTGGCTTGTGGTGGCTGGTGGTCCCTGGTGGTGGTAAGAAGTCCCTGGTTGTGGCTGGTAGTGGCTAGTCGTCCCTGGCGGTGGCTACTTGTCCCTGGTGGTGGGTGGTGGTCCCTAGTGGTGGCTAGTGGGCCCTGGTGGTGGCTGGTGGTCCCTGGTGTTGGCTAGCAGTCCCTGTTCGTGGCTGGTAGTCCCTGGTGGTGGCTAGTGGTCCCTGGTGGTGGCTGGTGGTCCCTGGTGGTGGGTAGTGATCCCTGGTGGTGGCTGGTGGTCCCTGATGGTAGCTGGTGGTCCCTGGTGGTGGCTTGTGGTGGCTGGTGGTCCCTGGTGGTGGCAGGTGGTCCCTGGTTGTGGCTGGTGGTGGCTAGTCGTCCCTGGTGGTGGCTACTGGTCCCTGGTGGTGGGTGGTGGTCCCTGGTGGTGGCTAGTGGAGCCTGGTAGTGGCTGGTGGTCCCTGATGGTGGCTAGTGGTCCTTGGTGGTGGCTGGTGGTCCCTGGTGGTGTCTGGTGGTGGCTGATGGTCCCTGGTAGTGGCTGGTGGTCCCTGGTGGTGGCTGGTGGTCCCTGGTGGTGGCTGGTGGTCCCTGATGGTAGCTGGTGGGAGCTGGTGGTCCCTGCTGGTGGCTGGTGGTGGCTGATGGTCCCTGGTGGTCCCTGATGGTGGCTAGTGGTCCTTGGTGGTGGCTGGTGGTCCCTGGTGGTCCCTGATGGTGGCTAGTGGTCCCTGGTGATGGCTAGTGGTCCCTGTTGGTGGCTAGTGGTTTCTGATGGTGGTTTGTGGTGGCTGGTGGTCTCTGGTGGTGGCAGGTGGTCCCTGGTTGTGGCTGGTGGTGGCTAGTCGTCCCTGGTGGTGGCTAGTGGTCCCTGGTGGTGGCTAGTGGTCCCTGGTGGTGGCAAGTGGTCCCTGGTGGTCCCTAATAGTGGCTAGTGGTCTCTGGGGTGTCTAGTGGTATCTGGTAGCGGCTAGTGGTCCCTGGTAGTGGCTAGTGGTCCCTGGTGGTGGCTTGTGGTCCCTGGTGGTGGCTAGTGGTCCCTGCTGGTGGCTAGTGGTCCCTGGTGGTAGCTAGGGGTCCCTGGTGGTCCCTGATGGTGGTTAGTGGTCCCTGGTGGTGGCGTGTGGTCTCTGGTGGTGGTTAGTGGTCCCTGGTGGTCCCTGATGGTGGCTAGTGGTCTCTGGTGGTGGCTAGTGGTCCCTAGTGGTCCCTGGTGGTGGCTAGTGGTCCCTGGTGGTGGCTTGTCGTCCCTGGATGTGGCTAGGTGTCCCTGGTGGTCCCTGATGGTGGCTAGCGGTCCCTCTTGGTAGCTAATGGTCCCTGGTGGTAAATGGTGGTCCCTGGTGGTGTCCAGTGGACCCCGGTGGTAGCTAGTGGTCCGTGGTGGTGGCCGGTGGTCCCTGGTGGTGAATGGTGGTCCCTGGTGGTGGCTAGTGGTCCCTGGTAGTGGCCGGTAGTCCCTGGTGGTGGGTAGTGGTCCCTGGTGGTGGCTAGTAGTCCCTGATGGTGGCAAGTGGTATCTGGTGGTGGCTAGTGGTCCCTGGTGGTGGCTAGTGGTCCCTGGTGGTTGCTAGTCGTCCCTGGTGGTGGCTAGTGGTCAATGGTGGACCCTGATGGTGGGATAGTGGTCCCTGGTGGACCCTGATGGTGACTAGTGGTCTCTGGTGGTGACTAGAGGTCCTTGGTGGTCCCTGGTGGTGGCTAGTGGTCCCTGGTGGTAGCTTGTGGTCTCTGGTGGTGGTTGGTATTACCTGGTGGTAGCTAGTGGACTCTGGTGGTGGCTAGTGGTTCCTGGTAGTGGCTAGTGGTCTCTGGTGGTGGCTAGTGGTCCCTGGTGGCCCCTGATGGTGGCTAGTGGTCTCTGGTGGTAGCTAGTGGTCCCTAGTGGTGCCTGGCGGTGGTTAGGGGTCCCTGGTGGTGGCTAGTGGTCCCTGATGGTGGCTGGTGCTCCCTGGTGCTCCCTGGTGGTGGCTAGTGGTCCCTGGTGGTGGCTGGTGGTCCCTGGTGGTGGCTGGTGGTCCCTGGTGGTGGCTAGTGGTCCCTGGTGGTGGCTAGTGGTCCCTGGTGGTCCCTGGTGGTCTTTAGTGATGGTTGGTGGTCTCTGGTGGTGGCTGATGGTCCCTGATGGTGGCTAGTGGTCCCTGGTGGTGGCTGGTTGTCCCTGGTAGTGGCTGGTGGTCCCTGATGATGGCTAAAGGTCCCTGGTGGTGGCTGGTAGTCCCTGGTGGTACTTAGTGGTGGCTGGTGGTCCCTGATGGTGGCTTGTGGTGGCTGGTGGACTCTGGTGGTGGCAGGTGGTCCCTGGTTGTGGCTGGTGGTGGCTAGTCGTCCCTGGTGGTGGCTAGTGGTCCCTGGTGGTGGCTAGTGGTCCCTGGTGGTGGCATGTGGTCCCTGGTGGTTCCTGATAGTGGCTAGTGGTCTCTGGGGGTGTCTAGTGGTCCCTGGTGGTGGCTAGTGATCCCTGGTAGTGGCTCGTGGTCCCTGGTGGTGGCTAGTGGTCCCTGGTGGTGGCTAGTGGTCCCTGGTGGTGGCTAGTGGTCCCTGGTGGTAGCTAGGGGTCCCTGGTGGTCCCTGATGGTGGTTAGTGGTCCCTGGTGGTGGCTTGTGGTCTCTGGTGGTGGTTAGTGGTCCCTGGTGGGCCCTGATGGTAGCTAGTGGTTCCTGGTAGTGGTTAGTGGTCTTTCTTGGTGGCTAGTGGTCCCTGGTGGTCCCTGACGGTTGCTAGTGGTCTCTGGTGGTGGCTAGTGGTTCCTAGTGGTCCCTGGTGGTGGCTAGTGGTCCAAGGTGGTGGCTTGTGGTCCCTGGATGTGGCTAGGTGTACCTGGTGGTCCCTGGTGGTGGCTAGTGGGTCCCTGGTGGTGGCTGGTGGTCCCTGGTGGTAGCTGGTGGTCCCTGGTGGTGGGTAGTGGTCCCTGGTGGTGGGTAGTGGTCCCTGGTGGTGGCTGGTGGTCTCTGATGGTGGATGGTGGTCCCTGGTGGTAGCTGGTGGTCCTTGGTGGTTGCTGGTGGTCCCTGGTGGTGGATGGTGGTCCCTGGTGGTGGCTGGTGGTCCCTGGTGGTGGCTGGTGGTCCCTGGTGGTGGCTAGTGGTCCATGGTGGTGGCTGGTGATCCAAGGTGGTCCCTGGTGGTAGCTAGTGGTCCCTGGTGGTAGCTAGTGGTCCCTAATGGCAGCTAGTGGTCCCTGGTGGTGGCTTGTGGTGGCTGGTGGTCCCTGGTGGTGGCAGGTGGTCCCTGGTTGTGGCTGGTGGTGGCTAGTCGTCCCTGGTGGTGGCTACTGGTCCCGGGTGGTGGGTGGTGGTCCCTAGTGGTGGCTAGTGGGCCCTGGTGGTGGCTGGTGGTCCCTGGTGTTGGTTAGCAGTCCTTGGTCGGGGCTAGTGGTCCCTGGTGGTGGCTAGTGGTCCCTGGTGGTCGCCGGTGGTCCCTGGTCGTGGGTAGTGATCCCTGGTGGTGGCTGGTGGTCCCTGATGGTAGCTGGAGGTCCCTGGTGGTGGCTTGTGGTGGCTGGTGGTCCCTGGTGGTGGCAGGTGGTCCCTGGTTGTGGCTGGTGGTGGCTAGTCGTCCCTGGTGGTAGCTACTGGTCCCTGGTGGTGGGTGGTGGTCCCTGGTGGTGGCTAGTGGTGCCTGGTAGTGGCTGGTGGTCCCTGATGGTGGCTAGTGGTCCTTGGTGGTGGCTGGTGGTCCCTGGTGGTGTCTGGTGGTGGCTGATGGTCCCTGGTAGTGGCTGGTGGTCCCTGCTGGTGGCTGGTGGTCCCTGGTGGTGGCTGGTGGTCCCTGATGGTAGCTGGTGGGAGCTGGTGGTCCCTGCTGGTGGCACGTGGTCCCTGGTGGTCCCTAATAGTGGCTAGTGGTCTCTGGGGGTGTCTAGTGGTACCTGGTAGTGGCTAGTGGTCCCTGGTAGTGGCTAGTGGTCCCTGGTGGTGGCTAGTGGTCCCTGGTGGTGGCTAGTGGTCCCGTCTGGTGGCTAGTGGTCCCTGGTGGTAGCTAGGGATCCCTGGTGGTCCCTGATGGTGGTTAGTGGTCCCTGGTGGTGGCGTGTGGTCTCTGGTGGTGGTTAGTGGTCCCTGGTGGTCCCTGATGGTAGCTAGTGGTCTCTGGTGGTGGCTAGTGGTCCCTAGTGGTCCCTGGTGGTGGCTAGTGGTCCCTGGTTGTGGCTTGTCGTCCCTGGATGTGGCTAGGTGTCCCTGGTGGTCCCTGATGGTGGCTAGCGGTCCGTGTTGGTGGCTAATGGTCCCTGGTGGTCCCTGGTGGTAAATGGTGGTCCCTGGTGGTGTCCAGTGGACCCCGGTGGTAGCTAGTGGTCCGTGGTGGTGGCCGGTGGTCCCTGGTGGTGAATGGTGGTCCCTGGTGGTGGCTAGTGGTCCCTGGTAGTGGCTGGTGGTCCCTGGTGGTGGCTAGTCGTCCCTGGTGGTGGCTAGTAGTCCCTGATGGTGGCAAGTGGTCTCTGGTGGTGGCTAGTGGTCCCTGGTGGTGGCTAGTGGTCCCTGGTGGTTGCTAGTCGTCCCTGGTGGTGGCTAGTGGTCTATGGTGGACCCTGATGGTGGCTAGTGGTCCCTGGTGGACCCTGATGGTGACTAGCGGTCTCTGGTGGTGACTAGAGGTCATTGGTGGTCCCTGGTGGTGGCTAGTGGTCCCTGGTGGTAGCTTGTGGTCTCTGGTGGTGGTTGGTATTACCTGGTGGTAGCTAGTGGACTCTGGTGGTGGCTAGTGGTTCCTAGTGGTGCCTGGCGGTGGTTAGGGGTCCCTGGTGGTGCCTAGTGGTCCCTGGTGGTGGCTGGTGCTCCCTGGTGCTCCCTGGTGGTGGCTAGTGGTCCCTGGTGGTGGCTGGTGGTCCCTGGTGGTGGCTGGTCGTCCCTGGTGGTGGCTAGTGGTCCCTGGTGGTGGCTAGTGGTCCCTGGTGGTGGCTCGTGGTCCCTGGTGGTCCCTGATGGTGGCTAAAGGTCCCTGGTGGTGGCTGGTGGTCCCTGGTGGTCTTTAGTGTTGGTTGGTGGTCTCTGGTGGTGGCTGATGGTCCCTGATGGTGGCTAGTGGTCCCTGGTGGTGGCTGGTTGTCCCTGGTGGTGGCTGGTGGTCCCTGGTGATGGCTAAAGGTCCCTGGTGGTGGCTGGTAGTCCCTGGTGGTCCTTAGTGGTGGCTGGTGGTCCCTGATGGTGGCTTGTGGTGGCTGGTGGACTCTGGTGGTGGCAGGTGGTCCCTGGTTGTGGCTGGTGGTGGCTAGTCGTCCCTGGTGGTGGCTAGTGGTCCCTGGTGGTGGCTAGTGGTCCCTGGTGGTGGCAAGTGGTCCCTGGTGGTCCCTGATAGTGGCTAGTCGTCTCTGGGGGTGTCTAGTGGTCCCTGGTGGTGGCTTGTGGTCCCTGGAAGTGGCTCGTGGTCCCTGGTGGTGGCTAGTGGTTCCTGGTGGTTGCTAGTGGTCCCTGGTGGTGGCTAGTGGTCCCTGGTGGTAGCTAGGGGTCCCTGGTGGTCCCTGATGGTGGTTAGTGGTCCCTGGTGGTGGCTTGTGGTCTCTGGTGGTGGTTAGTGGTCCCTGGTGGTCCCTAATGGTAGCTAGTGGTCTCTGGTGTTGGCTAGTGGTTCCTGGTAGTGGTTAGTGGTCTCTCTTGGTGGCTAATGGTCCCTGGTGGTCCCTGATGGTTGCTAGTGGTCTCTGGTGGTGGCTAGTGGTTCCTAGTGGTCCCTGGTGGTGGCTTGTGGTCCCTGGTGGTGGCTTGTGGTCCCTGGATGTGGCTAGGTGTACCTGGTGGTCCCTGATGGTGGCTAGCGGTCCGTGTTGGTGGCTAATGGTCCCTGGTGGTCCCTGGTGGTAAATGGTGGTCCCTGGTGGTGTCCAGTGCACCCCGGTGGTAGCTAGTGGTCCGTGGTGGTGGCCGGTGGTCCGTGGTGGTGGCCGGTGGTCCCTGGTGGTGGCTAGTGGTCACTGGTGGTGGCTAGTAGTCCCTGATGATGTCAAGTGGTCTCTGGTAGTGGCTAGTGGTCCCTGGTGGTGGCTAGTGGTCCCTGGTGGTGGCTATTCGTCCCTGGTGGTGGCTAGTGGTCCCTGGTGGACCTTGATGGTGGCTAGTGGTCTCTGGTAGTGACTAGAGGTCCTTGGTGGTCCCTGGTGGTGGCTACTGGTCCCTGGTGGTAGCTTTTGGTCTCTGGTGGTGGCTAATGGTTCCTGGTGGCCCTGATGGTGGCTAGTGGTCTCTGATGGTGGCTAGTGGTCCCTGGTGGCCCTGATGGTGGCTAGTGGTCTCTGGTGGTGGCTAGTGGTCCCTGGTGGCCCTGATGGTGGCTAGTGGTCTCTGGTGGTGGCTAGTGGTCCCTAGTGGTGCCTGGCGGTGGTTAGGGGTCCCTGGTGGTGGCTAGTGGTCCCTGGTGGTGGCTGGTGCTCCCTGGTGGTGGCTAGTGGTCCCTGGTGGTGGCTGGTGGTCCCTGGTGGTGGCCGGTGGTCCCTGGTGGTGGCTGGTGGTCCCTGGTGGTGGCTAGTGGTCCCTGGTGGTGGCTAGTGGTCCCTGGTGGTGACCGGTGGTCCCTGGTGGTCCCTGATGGTGGCTAAAGGTCCCTGGTGGTGGCTGGTGGTCCCTGGTGGTCTTTAGTGGTGGTTGGTGGTCTCTGGTGGTGGCTGATGGTCCCTGATGGTGGCTATTGGTACCTGGTGGTGGCTGGTTGTCCCTGGTGGTGGCTGGTGGTCCCTGATGATGGCTAAAGATCCCTGGTGGTGGCTGGTAGTCCCTGGTGGTCCTTAGTGGTGGCTGGTGGTCCCTGAAGGTGGCTAGTGGTCACTGGCGTTGGCAGTTGGTCCCTGGTGGTCCCTGGTGGTGGCTAGTGGTCCCTGGTGGTGGCTGGTAGTGGCGTGTGGTCCCTGGTGGTCCCTGGTGGTGGTCCCTGGTGGTGGTTGGTGGTCCCTGGTGGTGCCTAGTGTTCCCTGGTGGTGGCTGGTAGTGGCGTGTGGTCCCTGGTGGTCCCTGGTGGTGGTTGGTGGTCCCTGGTGGTGCCTAGTGTTCCCTGGTGGTGGCTTGTGGTCCCTGATTATGGCCTGTTGTCCCTGGTGGTGGCTGGTGGTCCCTGGTGGTCCCTGGTGGTCCTTGATGGTGGCTAAAGGTCCCTGGTGGTGGCTGGTGGTCCCTGGTGGTCTTTAGTGGTGGTTGGTGGTCTCTGGTGGTGGCTGATGGTCCCTGATGGTGGCTATTGGTACCTGGTGGTGGCTGGTTGTCCCTGGTGGTGGCTGGTGGTCCCTGATGATGGCTAAAGGTCCCTGGTGGAGGCTGGTAGTCCCTGGTGGTCCGTGGTTGTGGCTGGTGGTCCCTGGTGGTGGCTGATGGTGGCTGGTGGTCCCTGGTGGTGGCTGGTGGTCCCTGGTGGTGGCTGGTGGTTCCTGGTGGTGGCTGGTGGTGGCTGGTCGTCCCTGGTGATCCCTGGGGCTGGCTGGTGGTCCTGGTGGTGGCCGATGGTCCCTGGTGGACCCTGGTGGTGGTTGGTGGTCGCTGGTGGTGGATGGTGCTCCCTGGTGGTGGCTGGTGGTCCCTGGTGGTCCCTGGTGGTCCTTGATGGTGGCTAAAGGTCCCTGGTGGTGGCTGGTGGTCCCTGGTGGTCTTTAGTGGTGGTTGGTGGTCTCTGATGGTGGCTGATGGTCCCTGATGGTGGCTATTGGTACCTGGTGGTGGCTGGTTGTCCCTGGTGGTGGCTGGTGGTCCCTGATGATGGCTAAAGGTCCCTGGTGGAGGCTGGTAGTCCCTGGTGGAGGCTGGTAGTCCCTGGTGGTCCGTGGTGGTGGCTGGTGGTCCCTGGTGGTGGCTGATGGTGGCTGGTGGTCCCTGGTGGTGGCTGGTGGTCCCTGGTGGTGGCTGGTGGTTCCTGGTGGTGGCTGGTGGTGGCTGGTCGTCCCTGGTGATCCCTGGGGCTGGCTGGTGGTCCTGGTGGTGGCTGATGGTCCCTGGTGGGCCCTGGTGGTGGTTGGTGGTCGCTGGTGGTGGATGGTGGTCCCTGGTGGTGGCTAGTGGTCCTTGGTGGTTTCTGGTGGTCCATGGTGGTGAATGGTGGTCCCTGGTGGTGGCTCGTGGTGGCTGGTGGTCCCTGGTGGTGGTTAGCGGTCCCCGGTGGTGGCTGGTGGTCCCTGGTGGTGGCTAGTGGTCCCTGGTGGTGGCTAGTGGTCCCTGGTGGTGGCTAGTGGTCCCTTGTGGTCCCTGATGGTGGCTAGTGGTCTCTGGTGGTGGCTAGTGGTCCCTGGTCGTCCCTGGTGGTGGCTAGTGGTACCTGGTGGTGGCTAGTGGTCCCTGGTGGTGGTTAGTGGTCCCTGGTGGTCCCTGATGGTGGCTAGTTGTCTCTGGTGGTGACTATTGCTTCCTGGTGGTCCCTGGTGGCGGCTAGTGGTCCCTAGTCGTGGCTTGTGGTCTCTGGTGGTGGTTAGTGGTCCCTGGTGGTCCCTGATGGTAGCTAGTGGTCTCTGGTGGTGGCTAGTGGTTCCTGGTAGTGGCTAGTGATCTCTGGTGGTGGCTAGTGGTCCCTGGTGGTCCCTGATGGTGGCTAGTGGTCTCTGGTGGTGGCTAGTGGTCCCTACTGGTCCCTGGTGTTGGCTAGTGGTCCCTACTGGTCCCTGGTGGTGGCTAGTGGGCCCTACTGGTCCCTGGTGGTGGCTAGTGGTCCCTGGGGGTGGCTTGTGGTCTCTGGTGGTGGCTAGTGGTCCCTGGTGGTGGCTGGTGGTCCCTGGTATTGGCTGGTGGTCCTTGGTAGTGGCTAGTGGTCCCTGGTGGTGGATGGTGGTCCCTGGTGGTTGATGGTGGTCCCTGGTGGTGGTTGGTGGTGGCTGGTGGTTCCTGGTGGTGGATGGTCGTCTCTGGTGGTGGCTAGTGGTTAATGGTCGTCCCTGATGGTGGATGGTGGTCCCTGGTGGCTGCTGGTGGTTCCTGGTGGTGGCTACTGGTCCCTGGTGGTGGATGGTGGTCCCTGGTGGTGGATAATGGTCCCTGGTGTTGGCTGGTGGTCTTCGGTGGTGGCTGGTGGTCCCTGGTGGTGGCTGGTGGTCCCTGGTGGTGCCTAGTGGTCCCTTGGGGTGGCTAGGGGTCCCTGGTGGTGGCTAGTGAGTCCCTGATGGTGGCTGGTGGTCCCTGGTGGTGGCTGGTGGTCCCTGGTGGTGGCTGGTGGTCCTTGGTGGTGGCTGGTGGTCTTTTGTGGTGGGTGGTGGTCCCTGGTGGTGGCTAGTGGTCCCTGGTTGTGGCTGGTGGTCCCTGGTGGTGGCTGGTGGTCTTTTGTGGTGGCTGGTGGTCCCTGGTGGTGGCTAGTGGTCCCTGGTGGTGGCTAGTGGTCCCTGGTTGTGGATGGTGGTCCCTGGTGGTGGCTGGTGGTCCCTGGTGGTTGCTAGTAGTTCCTGGTGGTGGCTAGTGTTCCCTGATGTTGGCTAGTGGTTCCTGGTGGTAGCTAGGGGTCCCTGATGGTGGCTAGTGGTTCCTGGTGGTGGATGGTTGCCCCTGGTGGTGGCTGGTGGTCCTTGGTGGTGGCTAGTGGTCCTAGGTGGTGGCTGGGGGTCTCTAGTGGTGGCTGGTGGTCCCTAGTGGTGGCTAGTGGTCCCTGGTGGTGGCTGGTGGTCCCTGGTGGTGAATGATGGTCCCTGGTGGTGGCTGGTGGTCCCTGGTGTTGGCTAGTGGTTCCTGATGGTGGATGGCGGTCCGTTGTGGTGGTTGGTGGTCCCTGGTGGTGGCTGGTGGTCCCTGGTGGTGGCTGGCGGTCCCTGGTGGTGGATGATGGTCCCTGGTGGTGGCTGGTGGTCCCTGGTGGTGGCTGGCGGTCCCTGGTGGTGGATGATGGTCCCTGGTGGTGGCTAGTGGTCCGTTGTGGTACTTGGTGGTCCCTGGTGGTGGCCGGTGGTCCCTGGTGGTTGCTGGTGGTCCCTGGTGGTGGATGATGGTCCCTGGTTGTGGCTAGTGGTCCCTGATGGTGGCTAGTGATCCCTGGTGGTGGATGGCGGTCCGTTGTGGTGGTTGGTGGTCCCTGGTGGTGGCTCCTGGTCCCTGGTGGTAGCTGGTGGTCCCTGGTGGCGGCTAGTGGACGCAGGTGGTGGCTAGTGGTCACTGATGGTAGCTAGTGGTCCCTGGTGGTGGATGGTTTTCCCCTGGGGTGGCTGGTGGTCCCTGGTGTTGGCTAGTGGTCCCTGGTGGTGGTTGATGGTCCCTGGTGGTGGCTTGTGGTCCCTAGTGGTGGCTGGTGGTGCTTGGTGGTGGCTGGTGGTCCCTGGTGGCGGATGATGGTCCATGGTGGTTGATGATGGTCCCTGGTGGCGGCTAGTGGTCCCTGGTGGTGGCTGGTGGTCCATGGTGGTGGATGATGGTCCCTGGTGGTGGATGATGGTCCCTGGTGGTGGATGATGGTCCCTGGTGGTGGATGATGGTCCCTGGTGGTGGATGGTGATCCCTGGTGGTGGCTAGTGGTCTCTGGTGGTGGCTGGTGATCCCTGGTGGTGGCTAGTGGTCTCTGGTGGTGGCTGGTGGTCCCTGGTGGTGGCTAGTGGTCCCTGGTGGTGGCTAGTGGTCTCTGTTGGTGGCTGGTGGTCCCTGGTGGTGGCTAGTGGTCTCTGGTGGTGGCTGGTGGTCCCTGGTGGTGGCTAGTGGTCCCTGGTGGTGGCTAGTGGTCCCTGATGGTGGCTAGTGGTCAATGGTGGTGGCTAGTGGTCCCTGGTGGTGGCTAGTAGTCCCTGATGGTGGATGGTGGTTGCTGGTGGTCCCTGGTGGTGGCTAGTGGTCCCTGATGGTGGCTAGTGGTCAATGGTGGTGGCTAGTGGTCCCTGGTGGTGGCTAGTGGTCTCTGGTGGTGGCTGGTGGTCCCTGGTGGTGGCTAGTGGTCCCTGGTGGTGGCTAGTGGTCTCTGGTGGTGGCTGGTGGTCCCTGGTGGTGGCTAGTGGTCTCTGGTGGTGGCTGGTGGTCCCTGGTGGTGGCTAGTGGTCCCTGGTGGTGGCTAGTGGTCCCTGATGGTGGCTAGTGGTCAATGGTGGTGGCTAGTGGTCCCTGGTGGTGGCTAGTAGTCCCTGATGGTGGATGGTGGTTGCTGGCGGTCCCTGGTGGTGGCTAGAGGTCCCTGGTGGTGGCTAGTGGTCCCTGATGGTGGCTAGTGGTCAATGGTGGTGGCTAGTGGTCTCTGGTGGTGGCTAGTAGTCCCTGATGGTGGATGGTGGTTGCTGGTGGTCCCTGGTGGTGGCTAGTGGTCCCTGGTGGTGGCTAGTGCTCCCTGATGGTGGATGAGTGGTCCTAGTGAGTAGCCCTAGTGAGTGGCCCTAGTGAGTGACCCCTAGTGAGTGGCCCTAGTGAGTGGTCCTAGTGAGTGGCCCTACTGAGTGGCCCTAGTGAGTGACCCCTAGTGAGTGGCTCTAGTGAGTGGCTCTAGTGAATGACCCCTAGTGAGTGACCCCTAGTGAGTGGCCCTAGTGAGTGACCTCAAGTGAGTGACCTCTAGTGAGTGGCCCTAGTTAGTGGCCCTAGTGAGTGGCTCTAGTGAGTGACCCAAGTGAGTGGCCCTAGTAAGTGGGCCTAGTGAGTGGTTCAGTGAGTGGCCCTAGTGAGTGGCCCTAGTGAGTGACCCCTAGTGAGTGGCCCCAGTGAGTGGCCCTTGTGAGTGGCCCTAGTGAGTGGTCCTAGTGAGTGGCCCCTAGTGAGTGGCCCTAGTGATTGGCTCAGTGAGTGGCCCTAGTGAATGGTCCTAGTGAGTGACCCTAGTGAGTTGCCCTAGTGAGTGGTCCTAGTGAGTGGCCTCTAGTGAGTGGCCCTATGGAGTGACCCTAGTGAGTGGTCCTAGTGAGTGGCCCTAGTGAGTGGCCCTAGTGAGTGGTCCTAGTGAGTGGCCCTAGTGAGTGGCCCTAGTGACTGGTCCTAGTGAGTGGCCCCTAGTGAATGGCCCCTAGTAGGTGGCTCTTGTGAGTGGCCCTAGTGAGTGACCCCTAGTGAGTAGTCCTAGTGAGTGACCCCTAGTGAGTTGTCCTAGTGAGTGGTCCTAGTGAGTGACCCTTGTGAGTGACCCTTAGTGAGTCCCCCTAGTGAGTGGTCCTAGTGAGTGTCCCTAGCGAGTGGTCCTAGTGAGTGGCCCTAGTGAGTGACCCCTATTGAGTGGTCCTAGTGAGTGGCCCCTAGTGAGTGGCCCTAGTGAGTGGTCCTAGTGAGTGGCCCCCAGTGAGTGGCCCTAGTGAGTGGTCCTAGTGAGTGGCCCCTAGTGAGTAGCCCCTAGTGAGTGGAACTAGTGAGTGGCCCCTAGTGAGTGGCCCTAGTGAGTGGCCCTAGTGAGTGGTCCTAGTGAGTATCCCTAGTGAGTGGTCCTAGTGAGTGGCCCTAGTGAGTGGCCCCTAGTGAGTGGCCCCTAGTGAGTGGTCCTAGTGAGTGGACCCTAGTGAGTGGCCCTAGTGAGTGGTCCTAGTGAGTGGCCCTTAGTGAGTGGCCCTAGTGAATGGTCGTAGTGGGTGGTCCTAGTGAGTGACCCCTAGTGAGCGGCCCTAGTGAGTGGCCCTAGTGAGTGGTCCTAGTGAGTGGTCCTAGTGAGTGGTCCTAGTGAGTGGCCCTAGTGAGTGGCCCTAGTGAGTGGCCCTAGTGAGTGGCCCTAGTGAGTGGCCCTAGTGAGTGGTCCTAGTGAGTGGTCCTATTGAGTGAACCTTAGTGAGTGACCCTAGTGAGTGACCCCTAGTGAGTGACCCCTAGTGAGTGACCCCTAGTGAGTGGCCCTAGTGATTGGCCCTAGTGAGTGACCCTAGTGAGTGACCCTAGTGAGTGGTCCTAGTGAGTGGCCCTAGTGA
Organism: Procambarus clarkii; assembly: GCF_040958095.1. Classification (NCBI taxonomy): domain Eukaryota; kingdom Metazoa; phylum Arthropoda; class Malacostraca; order Decapoda; family Cambaridae; genus Procambarus; species Procambarus clarkii. Next base: position 32,350,373 of record NC_091165.1, on the reverse strand, counting down.
GTGGCCCTAGTGAGTGGCCCTAGTGAGTGGTCCTAGTGAGTGACCCTAGTGAGTGGTCCTAGTGAGTGGTCCTAGTGAGTGGTCCTAGTGAATGGCCCTAGTGAGTGACCCCTAGTGAGTGACCCCTAGTGAGTGGCCTTAGTGAGTGACCCCTAGTGATTGACCCCTAGTGAGTGGCCCTAGTGAGTGACCCCTAGTGAGTGGCCCTAGTGAGTGACCCCTTGAAAGTGACCCCTTGTGAGTGGCCCTAGTGAGTGACCCCTAGTGAATGGTCCTAGTGAGTGGCCCTAGTGAGTGGCCTTAGTGAGTGACCCCTAGTGATTGACCCCTAGTGAGTGGCCCTAGTGAGTGACCCCTAGTGAGTGGCCCTAGTGAGTGACCCCTTGAAAGTGACCCCTTGTGAGTGGCCCTAGTGAGTGACCCCTAGTGAGTGGCCCTAGTGAGTGGCCCTAGTGAGTGGCCCTAGTGAGTGACCCTAGTGAGTGGCCCTAGTGAGTGGCCCTAGTGAGTTGCCCCTAGTGAGTGACCCTAGTGAGTGACCCTAGTGAGTGGCCCTAGTGAGTTGCCCCTAGTGAGTGACCCTAGTGAGTGTCCCTAGTGAGTTGCCCTAACGAGTGACCCTAGTGAGTGGCTCCAGTGAGTGGCCGTAGTGAGTGGCCCTAGTGAGTGTCCCTAGTGAGTGACCCTAGTGAGTGGCCCTTGTGAGTGGCTCTAGTGAGTGACCCTAATGAGTGGCCCTAGTGAGTGTCCCTAGTGAGTGGTCCTCGTGAGTGGCCCTAGTGAGTGGTCCTAGTGAGTGGCCCTAGTGAGTTGTTCTAGTGAGTGGCCCTAGTGAGTGACCCTAGAGAGTTGCCCTTGTGAGTGGCTCTAGTGAGTGACCCTAGTGACCCTAGTGAGTGACCCTAGTGAGTGGTCCTAGTGAGTGGCCCTAGTGAGTGGCCCTAGTGAGTGATCCTAGTGAGTGGCCCTAGTGAGTGACCCTAGTGAGTGGCCCTAGTGAGTGACCCCTCTAGTGAGTGACCCTAGTGAGTGACCCCCAGTGAGTGGCCCTAGTGAGTGACCCTAGTGAGTGGCCCCTAGTACATGACCCCTAGTGAGTGGCCCTAGTGTGTGGCCCTAGTGAGTGGCCCTAGTGTGTGGCCGTAGTGAGTGGCCCTAGTGAGTGGCCCTAGTGTGTGGCCGTAGTGAGTGGCCCTAGTGAGTAGGCCTAGTGTGTGGCCCTAGTGAGTGGCCCTAGTGTGTGGCCCTAGTGAGTGGCCCTAGTGAGTGGCCCTAGTGTGTGGCCCTAGTGAGTGGCCCTAGTGTGTGGCCGTAGTGAGTGGCCCTAGTGAGTGGCCCTAGTGTGTGGCCCTAGTGAGTGGCCCTAGTGTGTGGCCCTAGTGAGTAGCCCTAGTGAGTGACCCTAGTGAGTGGCCCTAGTGAGTGGCCCTAGTGTGGGGCCCTAGTGTGTGGCCCTAGTGAGTGACCCTAGTGAGTGACCCTAGTGAGTGGCCCTAGTGAGTGGCCCTAGTGAGTGGCCCTAGTGAGTGGCCATAGTGAGTGGCCCAAGTGTGTGGCCCTAGTGAGTGGCCCTAGTGTGTAGCCCTAGTGAGTGGCCCTAGTGTGTGGCCCTAGTGAGTGGCCTTAGTGTGTGGCCCTAGTGAGTGGCCCTAGTGAGTGACCCTAGTGAGTGGTCCCTAGTGAGTGGCCCTAGTGAGTGACCCTAGTGAGTGACCCTAGTGAGTGGCCCTAGTGAGTGACCCTAGTGAGTGACCCTAGTGAGTGGCCCTAGTGAGTGACCCCTAGTGAGTGGCCCTAGTGAGTGGCCCTTGTGTGTGGCCCTAGTGAGTGGCCCTAGTGAGTGGCCCTAGTGAGTGGCCCTAGTGTGTGGCCCTAGTGAGTGGCCCTAGTGAGTGGCCCTAGTGTGTGGCCCTAGTGAGTGGCCCTAGTGAGTAACCCTAGTGAGTGGTCCCTAGTGAGTGGCCCTAGTGTGTGGCCCTAGTGAGTGGCCCTAGTGAGTGGCCCTAGTGAGTGGTCCCTAATGAGTGACCCTAGTGAGTGGCCCCTAGTGAGTGACCCTAGTGAGTGACCCTAGTGAGTGGCCCCTAGTGAGTGACCCATAAAAAGCAAAAGTGTCTGAGTATTGATGAACTGACGTATAGCATTATTGAAGGCTAGTTGTACATAAGGAAGTTGTTCATGCCAGGTGGCTGCATCATGCGCTGCAAGAATTGCAAACATATCTTTAGTTGTACGATTGGTTCTTTCAGTCATTCCGGTTTGCCTGCTAATGATAAGCCGTTGTGAGGACTGCGGTAGTTTCTAAGTTGTCTAAATTGTCACATTAAATTGTTGAGAGTGAAGTAACCGTCTTTTCCCCCCATGTCTATGTATCCTGTATACTGTCTACCTGAAGTTCGTTAATTTCTACTGCTTTCATGTAGACGAGAACGAGACAGGCGTCTGTTTGTGTGTGGGACGCACAAGATACATGTGTACATACTCAAGGACACGGACGTTATTCTGATAACGGTACAAGTGTCGTCAACCCCCCCCCCCCCACCAGTCAGGCCAAGCTACACTTACGTAATGATCAAGAGCTGGTCGACCAGGTATCTCCACCACAGCGCCAACAGCTTCGCTATCACCCAACAGGAAGTTCAAGATGAAGCTTATCTGTGTTTTACAGGCCATATCTGGTGTGTAATGAGAGCCAGATAACATATCAGATAACGTCGTCATGAAGGGAGGTGACACGCGCTAGTGTTTTCATCCGGTAGAACACGTGTTCATCTTTATCAGTCAACATGCCGCCGTAGTGACAGTATTGAGCAGCTTCACTCATCCTGTGAGTGAACATGCTGCAATAGTGACAGTCACTCATCCTGTGATGGAGCATACCGCCATAGTGACCGGATCCTGTGAGTGAACATTCCGCTATAGTGACAGTATTGGGCACCATCACTCATCATGTGAATGAACACAGCGCCATAGTGATTGTGTTGGGGAACGTCACTCATCCTGTGAGTGAACATTCCGCCATAGTGACAGTGTTCGGCACGGTGTTATAACCCCAGGTAGCCTGAAGAACGAGTCTACCTCTCTGAGAGTTATTCCGCCTACCGAACTTGACTGAGAGGTCAGAGGAAGTATAGATATATGAATATATACTAAATACATGATAAATGTCTATGAATAGTTTTAAAACATGAGCAGAGGATGAACATGTAAATAAGTGACATGACATGAGATGTTGATACTTTTCTGACATGATGTGAGGCTCGCAGGACATCTTAACCCTACTTGAGCCACAGAAGTCGTGGGAGAGGGTCACACTTTGCTGAGCTCCTGGCAAAGGAGGAACCCTTAGTTGTGTGCTACTTCAAGAGGAGGGAACCAGGCAGGCGTTTATGTGTGAAGCCTGTTGTACGACTTAAATTACTCAAGTCAGGACTACAAGAAGCCTTGTGAGGCAGTTCTATAGCGATTTTGTGGGCGGCCTGTGTGAACGCCAATGTGAGGAATAGGAAACACAGTGCCAACGAGAAGGAACTGAGGCTCGGCCTCGGAATGAAGAGCCCGAAAGGTTGGAAGAAGTTTCAGGGGAAACGGATGATGCGCCAAGTGATGAAGGAATCAACGTAAACTCAAGTAGCAGCAGGGAAAGCTGCCTTGAGAGGCGTGAGGTGGAAACAAAAGTGAAACCAGAAGACTATGAGGTACAGCAGCAACGTGAAGAGAGGGAGGCTCGGCTTGAACAGGAGAAAGCCAAAGCCGAGCAAGAGAAAGCTGGAGCTGAACAAGAGAGAGCTAAAGCTGAGCAAGAGAAAGCTAAAGCCGAACAAGAGAAAGCTAAAGCCAAACAAGAAAAGGCTAAACCCGAACAGGAGAAACTTAAAATTGGACAAGAGAAAGCGAAAGTTGAACAAGAGAGAGTCAAAGCCGAACAAGAGACAGGTAAGACTGAACTGGCCTGGATAAAGGTGGAGGCCGCTAAAGCAGAACAAGAAAAAATTAAGTTGGCACTAAGGGAAAGCAGAGTGAAGCGCGATGAGAAACATAATTATAGTAGACCCAGAGGAGCCTGGGGTGAGAAAAATTTTGATAGATGGGCGAATAGACGTAAGTATCCTAAAGCTCAGAAAAGTAGGTCGTACACCTCATCAGAAAGTGAGGATGAAGGAGTTGAACGAGAAACTAGGTGTGTTTCTCGTTTCTGGACTCTTGATTTCCAAGAAATCAAGAGTCCAGCCAAACCCAGCAGAGTGCAGGTGGTGCGCCTGCGCAGAGATCTTCGAACTCGAGTGGGCAGAGTCACAGCCATTCAGGAGGATATAAAGAAGATTACTCCCACATAAGGTGTTATAAATGTAACTGACGTGGTCGCATGGTGAGAGATTGTCGACAGGGCAGGAGAGTTGTGACCCTGACAATGTGTGACCCCCAAAACAATTGTATTAAGGTATTACAGGACAAACCGCTGAACGTGAACTTGATGAACGAGAGGTATAGCCTGTTCATTAGTAAAGGTTGGGTTAGTATAGAGGACCAACCTGAAGTAGAAGTCAGTATCCTCAGAGATACTGGAGCGAATCAGAGCCCGATTGTGAGAAGCCTGATCGCGAATGATCGACTTTTAGCTGGCAGTAGGAAGATAAAGGTGTATGGGTTATTGTCCGAGGATGACATGCCCGTTTGTGCTGTCAGGCTGATGTCGGACTATTTGTTGGCGGAGGTGATGTTGAGAGTATGCCCCGACATACCTGTTCCAGGAATCCAAGTGATCCTGGGTAATGACTTGTGCGGGATGGAGATGTTGCCAAAGCTCATAGTGGGAGCTATGCCAGAAGTGTGCCAGGAGGGCCACGGCACTAATGGGACACCTAATAAAGTGGACCTGGCTGGCATGCTAGGGGGATGAGCCAGAGTACAGCCAAGTAATTGAGAACCCTGCCTCTGTAGTGACGAGGGCAGAGGTGGCCGACAAGGAAGACACTGGAGAGGATGTGGCAGTGTCGATTCCACCGATGGAAGATATCGACGTGGAGATAGTGTGGCTGTTTGGTGAAGGTCTAGCTCAGAAAAGTGAAGGCTCTGTGAGGTCAGAAGTGAAGATGACCCGGCCGGAGAAGAGTAATGTGGACAGAGTGGACCTGAGTAGAACCCAGCCTGCTGAATTCGAGAGTCAGAAAGTGGAGATAACTGTGCTGAACAGAAGTGATGAAGATGAGTGTGGACAGACTGAAGATGAGAGTAGAGTGACAAATTGTCCACAGGAACCGAAGTGTAGGGGTGATGAAGTTGAGTTGTGTAGGATGTCAGAAGTTACTTGAGGGACCTCAAGTAATGGACTAGAAGATCATAAGGACCTCGATATCTAAGGGAGTGTTTGATTGCGTTTTTGGCCTTCAAGGCGCAGTGCAAGGTGAGAGATTGATGCTTTTGTTGAGTAGAAAATATATAAATATTATACGTGTCATGTATTGTAGCCTAAAGCAGTAGAGGAAGCAGAAGGCTGTGGAGTGAGGTGCAAGCAGCAGCCTGGTACAGTCATAGGCTGGAGACACAAGGAGACATCAGATTGTTGTCAGTTGGTAGTAGCCTAAGTGGCGATTGTATTTTTTATAACCATTTCGCTTATATATATATATATATATATATATATATATATATATATATATATATATATATATATATATATATATATATATATATATATATATATATATATAAACGAAATGGTTATAAAAAATGTTAAATGTGTATGTTAAATGTATAAATGTATTAAATATTATATTTGTTAACCGGCTTTTGCTCTTGTCCTGATGAACCTTCCTGGCTTGAGAGAGAGAGAGAGAGAGAGAGAGAGAGAGAGAGAGAGAGAGAGAGAGAGAGAGAGAGAGATTGAGAGATTGAGAGAGAGAGAGAGAGAGAGAGAGAGAGAGAGAGAGAGAGAGAGAGAGAGAGAGAGAGAGAGAGAGAGAGAGAGAGAGAGAGAGAGAGAGAGAGAGAGAGAAAAAAGACACCAGAACCAGAGGCTTACCAGGGGGATCTAAATAATTACAAGAACTCCAGTGGCCATTGGTGGTCGACCGACTGTAGCAGGAGTGTGGCTGCCGAGGTCGGCTGTTCGTTCTGTCAGGGAGTGGTTGGGATCTGTGTTCGATGGTAAGCGAATATCAGGTTGATTCTAATAACCAAGTTTCATTGTAGGTACTCAGAAACCTCTCCCCTCCACCCTCCCTGATAACGGTAACTCATTTCGAGGGAAAATGGTGCCATAGTGACAGTGTTGGTCAGCGTCACTCAGCCTGTGGATGAACACGCCGCCATAGTGACAGTATTGGGCCACGTTACTCATCCTGTGGATGAACACGCCGCCATAGTGACAATACTGGCAACGTCACTCATCTTGTGAGTGAACATGCCGCCACAGTTACATAATTTGAGGGGGGGGGTCACTCATCTTGTGAGTGAACGTGCCACTATAGTGACAGTACTGAGCTGCGTCAATCATCCTGTGAGTGAACATGCTGCCTTAGCGACAGGATTGGGCCACGTCACTCATCCTTTGAATGAACACACCGCCATAGGGACAGTATTGGGCAGCGTCACTCATCCTGTGAGTTAACATGCCACCTTAGTGACAGTACTGGGCAGCCCCACTCATCCTGTGAATGAACATACAACGCCATAGTGACAATATTGGGGGGCCACGTCACTCATCCTATGAGTGAACATGCCGCCATAGTGACAGAACTAGGGAACGTCACTCATCGTGTGAGTGAACTTACCGCCATATTGACAATATTGGGCTGCGTCACTCATCCTATGAGTGAACATAACACGTTAGTGACAGTATTTGCCAGCTTCATTCATCCTGTGAGTGAACATGCTTAATAGTAACAGTATTGGGCAGCGCTACTCATCCTGTGAGTGATCATGCCGCCATTGTGACAGTATTGGGCAGCGTCACTCATCCTGTGAGTGATCATGCCGCCATTGTGACAGTATTGGGCTGCGCTACTCATCCTGTGAGTGATCATGCCGCCATTGTGACAGTATTGGGCTGCGTCACTCATCCTGTGAGTGATCATGCCGCCATTGTGACAGTATTGGGCAGCGTCACTCATCCTGTGAGTGAACACACCACCTGTTGGAAATTTCCAACACTTAAATACTAACCCCTCGTACGATAAGAGGTAATTCTTGTACTAGACATTATAATTTACTAACACTTCTAACCAGTAGTATAAAGATATTTAAATTATAGATTTGAGGCGTAGAACGCCCAATACTTTATAAATCATGGCCGTGAAGTTGGGTCAGCCACCCGGCTACCATCTTGAGGTTATTTTGAGATTATTTCGGGGCTTAACGTCCCCGCGGCCCGGTCCTCGACCAGGCCTCCTTTTTGTTACATATCCCCAGGAAGCAGCCCGTAGCAGCTGTCTAACTCCCAGGTACCTATTTACTGCTAGGTAACAGGGGCATGAGGGTGAAAGAAACTTTTTGCCCACTTGTCTCCGCCTCCACCGGGGATCGAACCCGGAACCTCAGGACTACGAATCCGAAGCGCTGTCCACTCAGCTGTCACCCTGGAAACACAAACCGAAACTGTCTCTATTTTCCGCTTGTTACAACTTGTAATAAAGTTGTTACATCTTGGCTTAACGTGTTTATGACGTATTAGAACGTTGTTACAACTTGCTATATTGGTTGTTATAACTGGTTAGGAGGTGTTAAAACTTGTTCGAACGTTGTACCAACGTCGTAGTTTCGGTGTGTGTTTAGCGGGCAGGCACTCTTAAGGCGCCTGACAGAGGGAATAGAAGCTAGGAGGAATAATTTCTCCATATTAATGGATCGAATTGAATGCAGTCTCATTTACATTTCTTTATTAAGGCTTATTGATTAATAATAGATTTACTTTCATTTAATAATATATTGCTGTTTACTGGAAATAATTTATACAGTCTCGATCAGCTGTTCCGGTAAATAAAAAGATAAACTTGATTTCCACTCTTAATATTCTTGTGTGTTTAATGTCATCTATATTACTTGATTTGCATTCCAAAATTTTATCTAATGTCTTATAAAACCCTGCATTATGACGTAAATATTCGTCAACCACGTCTCCATCCTTTCGGAACCCTGTTTGAAATATTACATATTATACCCAGAGTTCCATCATAGGCGCGAGTGCGCATGCGTCACGAGGGAGGAGAAGGGGACTCACCATCTTATCAACCTGGTATCTGGGTGTTCTGGAGCTGCCCAACAACTATCGATATAATCTGAGATCATCCGTACTTCTACGAGCTTCTGATCGAGGGTGACACTTTCCCAACTTACGAACACCTAGTTCGGCAGTAATGTATTATCTAGATTTTGTAATATTGGCCATTATTCGTTGATCTATTTAATGTGCTGTCGTTACGTCGCCGGCGATACAATAGACCCACATAAGTGCTGATCTTATCCTCCAATTCTTTAGATTATGCGATTAGATACACTAATACTAAGTTTAGAGTGGAAATTACATAGAATTTGACTTTCAGCATGGAATTAAGACCGAGAGAGAGAGGTGTTTCTGCATCCATGATCACGTATTCCCAAGGACAGCTATCTTGGACTGGAATAAACGTGCTGTAGAGGCTGGACGCGATCTACGATCATCCTTGCCTGCTAAGCCGTTTCCAGTATTCCTATTGTAGATAGCTATTTATCACTATTGAGAATCAAATTATTATTTATATGTATTATTTCATTAATAGATGTGCATTACCATCTCAATATTATTACCCCCCCCCCCCCCCTACCCAAGTTGTAGGGTATACGGAGTTAGTTCTGAATTATCATTAATATTACAGTTCATTTCTCTAAATATATTTAATTACATTTATACATTTATTATTGGAGATCCATAAGCCACTGGTTCTCTGATCTTAAACATTAACTTTTGGTCCTTCGAAACATTTAATATAATTTTACTGTACAACTAATTCCTCCCTCACACCACCGTAGTGACAATATTCGGCAGCGTCACTCGACCTGTGAGTGAACACGACACCATAGTGATAATATTGGGCAGCATCACTCATCCTGTGAGTGAACACACGTCCTGTGTGTGAACACACATCCTGTGAGTGAACACACCACGATAGTGACAACATGGGCAGCGCCACTCATCGTGTGAGTGAACACACTATAGTGACAGCGCCACTCATCCTGTGCAGTCATGTTTTAGCAGTTCTTGGAACTCTAAGAATGATTGTCATGGCTTCATTTTGTATGCTTTCAAGTCTTTTCATATCGCTTTGGGAATAAGTGCACAATTATTCTATGTGCAGCATAGTGTATGACGGAGTGCACATAGGCTGTGTACATCATTCTAAGCACGGCAATGCTTAAGAAGGCAATGCCTTCCAAGGAGTTCCATGGACTGTTAATTTTTCCCAAGGTTGGGGCTTGTATTAGGACAGTATCTGCATATCCCACTTGCTGTGTTCCTTTCGGAAATTCAGTATTTACGGTGGCGTCCATAAATATATTGAATAGTGTGGGGCTTAAAACTCCTCCTTGAAGGGTCCCGAGTTCCATATTAATTGTTTTCGAGATTGTTCCATTGAAACAGACCTCGGCTTTCCTCCATGTGAGGTAATCTTCAGACCATTTCATGAGTCTCCCCTTGAAACCCGTGAATGCAAGTTTATGAAGGATAGCAATCCCCTGTGCTTTGTCGAAGACTCCTTTGATGTCCACAAATACGTAGTATTTAGCTGTGCATTAGCTAACTTATTAAGTTTACAATTTGATGTGCTCCGTCCTTTAACAAATCTGTTGACCCCTTACCCTAGCCTGCTTATTTTGTGCATCAATCGGTTTAAGATGACCCATATTGATGATATGAGATTATGGTTGTGCTGGGTGTAGCCATAGTAATGATATGTGATGATAGTTGTGCTGAGTGTAGCCATAGTAATGATATGTGATGATGATGGTTGTGCTGGGTGTAGCCATAGTGATGATATGTGATGATGATGGTTGTGCTGGGTGTAGCCATAGTAATGATATGTGATGATAGTTGTGCTGAGTGTAGCCATAGTAATGATATGTGATGATGATAGTTGTGCTGGGTGTAGCCATAGTAATGATATGTGATGATAGTTGTGCTGAGTGTAGCCATAGTAATGATATGTGATGATGATGGTTGTGCTGGGTGTAGCCATAGTGATGATATGTGATGATGGTTGTGCTGGGTGTAGCCATAGTGATGATATGTGATTATGGTTGTGCTGGGTGTAGCCATAGTGATGATATGTGATGATGGTTGTGCTGAGTGTAGTTATAGTGAAGATATGTGATGATGGTTCTGCTAGGTGTAGACATAGTGATGATATGTGATGATGGTTGTACTGGGTGTAGCCATAATGATGATATGCGATAATGATTGTGCTGGGTGTTGCTGTAGTGATGATGTACTCACCTAGTTGTGTTTGCGGGAATTGAGCTCTGGTTCTTTGGTCCCGCCACTCAACCGTCAATCAACAGGTGTACAGATTCCTGAGCCTATTGGGCTCTATCATATCTACACTTGAAATTGTGTATGGAGTCAGCCTCCACCACATCACCTCCTAATGCATTCCATTTGTCAACCACTCTGACACTACAAAAGTTCTTTCTAATATCTCTGTGGCTCATTTGGGCGCTCAGTTTCCACCTGTCCTCTAGTGCGTGTGCCCCTTGTGTTAAATAGCCTGTCTATATCTACCCTATCAATTCCCTTGAGAATCTTGAATGTGGTGATCATGTCCCCCTAACTCTTCTGTCTTCCAGCGAAGTGAGGTTTAATTCCCGTAGTCTCTCCTCGTAGCTCATACCTCTCAGCTCGGGTACTAGTCTGGTGGCAAACCTTTTCCAGTTTAGTCTTATCCTTAACGAGATATGGACTCCATGCTGGGGCTGCATACTCCAGGATTGGCCTGACATATGTGGTATACAAAGTTTTGAATGATTCTTTACACAAGTTCCTGAATGCCGTTCATATGTTGGCCAGCCTGGCATATGCCGCTGATGTTATCCTCTTGATATGGGCTGCAGGAAACAGGTCTGGCGTGATATCAACTCCCAAGTCTTTTTCTTTCTCTGACTCCTGAAGAATTTCCTCTCCCAGATGATACCTTGTATTTGGCCTCCTGCTCCCTACACCTATCTTCATTACATTACATTTGGTTGGGTTAAACTCTAACAACCATTTGTTCGACCATTCCTTCAGTTTGTCTAGGTCTTCTAGAAGCCTCAAACAGTCCTCTTCTGTCTTAATCCTTCTCATAATTTTGGCATCTCATAATTTTGGCATGTGTGATGACGGTTGTGTTGGGTGTAGCAATAGTTATGATATGGTTGTGCTGGGTGTAGTCATAGTGATGATGGTTGTGGTGGGTGTAGCCATAGTTATGATATGTGATGATGGTTGTGCTGGATGTAGCCATAATGATGATGTGTTGATGGTTGTGCTGGGTGTAGCCATAATGATGATGTGTTGATGGTTGTGCTGGGTGTAGCCATAGTGATGATATGTGATGATGGTTGTGTTGGGTGTAGCCATAGTGATGATGTGATGATGATTGTGCTGGGTGTAGCTATAGTGATGATATGTGATGATATTTGTGCTGGGAGTACCCATAGTGATGATATGTGATGATGAGTGTGCTGAGTAGCCATAGGGAGCCGGTCGGCCGAGCGGACAGCACGCTGGACTTGTGATCCTGTGGTCCTGGGTTCGATCCCAGGCACCGGCGAGAAACAATGGGCAGAGTTTCTTTCACCCTATGCTCCCTGTTACCTAGCAGTAAAATAGGTACCTGGGTGTTAGTCAGCTGTCACGGGCTACTTCCTGGGGGCGGAGGCCTGGTAGAGGACCGGGCCGCGGGGACACTAAAAAAAAAAGCCCCGAAATCATTTCAAGATAACCTCAAGAAGATAGTGATATGTGATGATGGATGTGCTGGTTGTAGCCATAGTTATGATATGTGATGATGGGTGTGCTAGGTGTAGCTGTAGTGATGATACGTGATGATGGTTCTGCTGGGGGTAGCCATAGTGATGATATACTCACCTATTACTCACCTAGTTGTGTTTGCGGGGGTTGAGCTCTGGCTCTTTGGTCCCGCCTCTCAACTATCAATCAACTGGTGTACAGATACCTGAGCCTGTGATGATAGGTATGCTGTGTGTAGCTGTAGTGATGACATGTGATGATGGTTGTGCTGGGTGTAGCTAGAATGATGATATGTGATGATGGTTTTGCTGGATGCAGTCATAGTGATGTGTGATGATGGTTGTGCTGGGTGTTGCTGAAGTGATGATATGTGATGATGGTTGTGCTGGGTGTTGCTGAAGTGATGATATGTGATGATGGTTGTGTGTTGTAATCCACAAGTTAGTAGGAATTATTAGCTAGAGGATCATTACTACAACACTTAACGAATGATGATTGGAAGTACATGTAAGTAGACAGACTATGGATCACATATCTAAGAAAGGTCAATGGATTAAGACCGAAGCTGTTTAGCCAAATTAATAATTCCTGGAAAGAGGAATTATTCTTCGTCAGGCTTCTAGGAACAAGATTACCGCTCTAGGGATAAGGTTAATCTGATTATACCTTCCTTGAGAGGCGGGGGGGGGGGGGGAAATGGTTGAGGGAGATGGCTGACTGGAGGCAGTCTGATTGTGGGAGTTGAACCGAGAAGTCCTCTGGATCCCCGTTTGCGGCAGCAGCGAAGTGTAGCAGACAGCTATGCGAGAACCTGATGTGATCTTAGTGACCAAGTTAAGTCTGCAGTATGTGAGTATTGAATGTAAGACTAACCGGGTGTGGAGCGTTGAAGTAATCATTCCGTATTAGGGACTTAGGCGGAAGTTACGAGTGTGGGTAGTGATCGCGGAGGTCAAGTGGTCTATGGGTATTGGAAGTGTATTTACCTAATAGAGTATGTTAATAGGTTATTATTTGTCAGAGTCTATTCTTTGTAATTAAATGACAAAACCCGACGGCCTTTAAATACCTTCCATATGTTCACTCATTATGTTCCAGTACAAACCGAGTGGTACGCCTCAAGGGTCTGGTGTGTGTAGTACACGGTGGTAGTAACGGTTACTGAGGCAAGGTGTTATGTGTTGTGTAATCGCTGTGTTCGGAATGAACTGGGGTTCAGCGTCACAACAGTGCTGGGTGTAGTCATAGTGATAATATATGAAGATGGTTGTTCAAGGTGTGGCTGTAGTGATGATATTTGAGTCTGGTCACAGGGGTGGCAAAAAAGTTGGAGTGTTGACCCGCGGAGAAGCGAGGGAAACACTCTGGGTCACGTAGGTGGCTGTAGGTTAAGGGTGGGAGTAACGGTTAATTAAGTACTTAAGATTAAGAACGGTACAGTTAAGTTAGGCTAGTGTTTTGTCTATTAGTATTGATATTTTTTTGTGAAGATTCATTTAGTGACAAGTTAAAAGTAGTGACGACCTTATTCTCTCTTCTCTAACTTTACTCTAGTACTGTTTTATGTTCCACCAAGTCAGTATCATTCAGTGTTAATTGGATTATTTTAAAATTTGAGTGTAGTCGTTGCCAAGAAGAGAGCGTTATAATTAGACTGTGGAACCCTATACAAACTACAGGGGTCACACAGCAAGTTGGAACACGGGTATTGTTGCCTTTATGTTCATTCACAGGTTGGAGCCAGAAGAGAGACGAGGCGCACATACAGAAGAGGGAGACGGCTGCTGTGTACCACACTCAGGGGCGTTTATCACCACCTCGACGACCAGCCCCCTACCTGGATGTCATGGCTCCACCACCACCACCATCACCCCAGGGGACCCCCAAGATGCAGCCCTCTTGGTCGGTTAAAATGGTCTACCCAGTGGATCCCAGGACGGACGGACCCCAGTGGACCCCAGGACGGACAGACCCCAGTGGACCTCAAGATGGACGGATCCCCAGTGGACCCCAGGTCGTTCTGCACATGACCTCAGACGACCCAGTAAAGATGGAAGAGGAGAAACGACTCCAGTCTGTCCCACCAACATCGGTCTACCTAGGATGGACCCCAGGACGGACGGACCCCATTGGACCCCAGGTCGCTTGTCAAAGACCCATGGGAGGAAGAAGAGAGAAGAAAGAAAAGAGAAGAAAGAAGAGAAGATAAGACAAGCTGAGTGAGACACGTTGCCTAGTGTCCCTTGCTGGTGTCAGCATCATTGCATGGAGGGTAATTGCAAGACAGGTTCGTTTGCCTTAACTGGCCGCCCCTCCTGCAAGCATGTTGCTCTGTTGAGTGATTCCTCCTGTGTCGTGCGGACTTGATGTGGCTGTCAGAAGTGGCTCTCGGAAGGAGGCGTACTGGAGCAACAGGGAAGAAAGAAGTAGGATGGGATTTCTACGGTGGCAACTATATGGAGGTCTTGAAACTTGTAGTCCCTATAGCTGTGAAGAACCCCAATATATGTCTCTCATGGTGACTGACGTAGGGCCAATTACAGATCAGCTGGGACAACCGAATTCCACGGTCCTGTGCGCAGTTCAAGTAGTAACGGCTTCCTGGTTGACCAAGGGTTGTTGTGCGTTAACGACGGAGAAGCGACGGAGGCAGTTGTGTTGAAGAAATGTGGCACAGGACTATTTACAAGACCAAGCAGTGACGTCGCCCAGCCAGAGACAATGGACGTCTGTCTACATATTTAATTTTTTAGAGTAGGATGATGTATATTTGTTTAGCTAGGATGTATTTTTTTTCGTTAATAAAGTTGTCTCACACAGCTAGGTTGCTTTAGCAGTGTTGCAAAAACTTTATTTTCGGGGAGAAGGGGAGATGTAACACTGTAAAAGTGTTTGGTTTAGTTTATTTAAAATATATATAGTATATGAGTCAGAGACAAGGATTTGAGAAGGCTCCAGTTTGTTGGCCTGAAACTCACACCTCTAAGCGTTAATGACCTCAAGTGACCTGAGGTCAGATCATGCGAATTTCACCTTGCTTCTGCTAATCTTATAATTGTAGCCTGTTAGCCTTCAAACATGCCGACGTTTAAGGAGTGGCTTGGTAGAGAGCCGGAGGCTATCTACTTGTGGGCGGAGTTAGCTACTAGGTTTCTCAATATATACTCGGAGAGCTATCGATTCGAGAGCATTAACAGATAGACCAGGCAGCAGAGCAGAGGAGGACAACAGACGAGACAGGCTGTCGGTCGGACGGGGGTGACGCTGCCTGACAGCTGCAGACTTCCCCCCCCCCTATCCAGCTATAGGCAGACACTTGGTGAGTGAACATTAAGGTGACTTGGTCGTGTTTACATATGTTGTGTGATGATCAGGGGCAGTCAGTTGTAGGGTTCTCAAATTCCCTGGATGATGACTCACTTTGCATATTTCTTGAACATTTGAATTGCTTAAAGTATGATACTTCATATGAAATATAATTATGAATTTAGTATTTAAATTGTCTTTAACTTGGTTCCCTAGAGTTTTGAGTTGAGGTGAGAAAGCCTCTGCGGTTAATGGGTTCATGATATTAATGAGTACATGTTTGGAGTTGATACATGGTAATAACATCTTTTGAGAATATTGTAATACAGACAAGTTCCATTCCTTGTCTTTTATGTAATGGTCTTGAATGGATGGTGGCAGCATTTCTTCTTTTACTATCTACTCTTCTACTTCTACTACCTGCATTTCTACTTCTACCTATCTACTCCTTTCCCTCCACCCCTCTCCGAACTCTCCCTTTCAACTAATGACCCTCCTCGCTCCTCCCACCTCTCTACCTCTCTCACCCCACACCCTCACTAATTACTTCACTATTCATTTCTCCCCTTTTTTTCTCTTAGACGGTTGTGGCAGTGAAATGTATTCTAGAGTTCTCTCTAGGGTTTCGGGTAGCTGATCAAGTTACGGCGCCTTGTAGTCGCCGCACCTTGGTAGTCGAATACCTAGGTTACAAGGTGTTGAACGAGAGAGGTTGCCTTAGGAACTCTGGTAGTGCTCTAGAATAGTTAGCTAACTGGGGACGGGATAACGGACTAGAGAGAGCTGTTTCCCCTGGCCTCGTTAGTTAACTGGGGGGTTGGAATAACGGACTCGAGAGAGCCATTTCCCCCCCCCCTCTCCTGTTACAGTACTGTGTGTAGCCATAGTGATGATATGTGATGATGATTGTGATAAGTGTAGCCATAGTGATGATATGTGATGATGGTTGTGCTGGGTGTAGCCATAGTGATAATATGTGATGATGGTTGTACTGGGTGTAGCTGAAGTGATGATATGTGATTATAGTTGTGCTGGGTGTAGCCATAGTGATGATATGTAATGATGGTTGTGCTGGGTGTAGCCATAGTGATGATATGTGATGATGGATGTGCTATTGTAGTTGTTGTCATGATATGTGATGATTGTTCTGCTGGGTGTAGCTGTAGTGATGATATGTGATGATGGTTCTGCTGGGTGTAGCCATAGTGATGATATGTGATGATGGTTGTGCTATTGTAGCTGTTGTCATGATATGTGATGATTGTTCTGCTGGGTGCAGCTGTTGTGATGATATATGATGATGGGTGTGCTAGGTGTAGCTGTAGTCATGATATGAGATGATGGTTCTGCTGGGTGCAGCCATAGTGATGATAGCTGTGTTGGGTGTAGCCTTAGTGATAATATGTGATGATATTTGTGCTGGGAGTACCCATAGTGATGATATGTAATGATGGTTGTGGTGGGTGTAGCCATATTAATGATGTGTGATGATGGATGTGCTGTGTGTAGCTGTAGTATGTGCTGATAATCAAAATAGAGATCCTAAATGTAGTTATTGTCCTTGTATATAAGTCACCGGAGGCAAACCCTCAGCAGTTTAAAGATCAACTAATGAAAATAGAGCACTGCTTGGAAAACCTCACAAATCCAGCTCCGAACATCATCCTACTTGGGGACTTCAACCTACGGCACCTGAAATGGAAGCACCTGGCTAATTCAGTAATATCAGAAAGAATACCAGGAAGTAGCCTAAATGAACAGGCACATGCAAATGACCTGCTACGGATGTGCGACAGGTTTGCCTTAAACCAGCAAATAGTACAACCAACTAGGAAGGAGAACACGCTGGACCTCATTTTCATTAATAATGATGAATTGATCAGAAACATAAATATTACAAATACCTGTTACTCAGATCACAACTTAATTGAAGTTATGACAACCATGGGGAATAGACCTTCAAAACCAGTCCAGATTCCCAATGGAGGAGATTTCAGCAAATTCAACTTCAATAATAAACAGATAAACTGGGAGCAAATAAACCAGGACTTCACAGAAATAAACTGGGAAGAACAGCTAGAAAATGCAAACATGAACCAGTGCCTGGAAAAAATAAGCTCAGTAGCACTAGAAATATGTTCAAACCGCATACCCCTAAGAAAAAAGAGGAAGAGATGCAGATTGGAACGGGAACGTCGTTCCCTATATTGGCGAAGAAAACGAATCGCGGAACAACTTGAGAGTCGCACCCTATCTCAAGAACGGCGAAGAAGGTTAGGTAGAGAAATAGAAACAATTGAACTCAAGCTACAAGAATCATACAAAACCCAGGAGAGGCAAAGAGAGGAAAAGGCCATCAGTGAAATAGAGAGAAATCCGAAATATTTTTTTCTCCTATGCAAAATCAAGATCAAAAACCACATCAAGTATCGGGCCCCTGCGAAAGGGAGATGGAACTTTCACCGATGACAACAAAGAAATGAGCGAGCTACTGAGGAAGCAGTACGACTCTGTTTTCAGCGAGCCATTAAGCGCACTAAAGATTGATAACCCAAATGAATTTTTCATGGATACGATACCAACATCAAATCATATATCAGACGTCACCCTATCCCCACTGAATTTTGAAGAAGCCATAAACAGTATGCCTATGCACTCTGCACCAGGCCCGGATTCTTGGAACTCCATATTCATCAAGAACTGTAAAAAAAAAACACTATCGCAGGCCCTCCACATTCTGTGGAGACAAAGCCTAGATACTGGCGTTATCCCTGATATACTAAAAACAGTAGAGATAGCACCACTTCATAAAGGAGGAAATAAGGCAGAGGCAAAAAATTACAGACCGATAGCGCTAACATCGCACATCATAACAAATTTTGAGAGAGTGCTAAGAAGTAAGATCACAAAATACATGGAATCACAGCATCTCCATAACCCCGGACAACATGGTTTCAGAACAGGGCGCTCTTGCCTGTCGCAGTTGCTGGACCACTATGATATGGCATTAGATGCTATGGAAGACAAACAAAACGCTGATGTAATTTACACAGATTTCGCAAAAGCTTTTGATAAATGTGACCATGGTGTTATTGCACATAAAATGCGTTCAAAAGGAATTACCGGAAAAATAGGCAGATGGATCTACAATTTCCTGATTAACAGAACCCAATGTGTAATAGTCAACAAAATAAAATCCAGCCTATCAACCGTGAAGAGCTCAGTCCCCCAGGGTACTGTGCTTGCTCCAGTACTTTTTCTCATCCTCATATTGGACATAGACAAGAACACAACCTATAGCACTGTATCATCCTTTGCAGATGACACTAGGATCTTCATGAGAGTAGGCAACATAGAGGACACGGCAAACCTCCAATCAGATGTAGATCAGGTCTTTCTATGGGCTACAGAAAATAATGTAGTGTTTAACGAAGATAAGCTCCAGCTCATGCGCTATGGAAAAAAATGAAAATATATAAACGGAAACCACGTACAAAACTCAGGCAAGTCATAACATAGAACGTAAAAGCAATGTAAAGGATCTGGGTGTACTCATGTCGGAAGACCTTACCTTTAAAGAACACAATAAAGTAGCTGTCACAACAGCAAGAAAAATGACAAGTTGGATAACAAAAACTTTTCACACTAGAGATGCTATACCGATGATGATACTTTTCAAAACGCTTGAGCTCTCTAGAGTGGAGTACTGCTGCACAATGACAGCACCTTTCAAAGCTGGAGAAATTGCTGACCAGGAGAACGTGCAGAGATCCTTTACTGCTAGAATCCACTCAGTAAAACATCTAAGCTATTGGGACCGACTAAAGAGCCTAAATCTGTACTCCCTTGAGCGAAGGCGGGAGAGATACATAATAATTTACACGTGGAAAATATTAGAGGGGCTGGTCCCAAACCTGCACTCAGAAATAACATCACATGAGACCAGAAGACATGGCAGGATGTGCAGAATACCCCCGTTGAAAAGCGGAGGTGCAACAGTTACTCTGAGAGAGAACTCTATCAACATCAGAGGCCCGAGACTGTTCAACACGCTTCCGCTACACATATGGGGCATAACTGGCAAACCCCTCACAGTGTTCAAGAGAGAACTGGATAAGCACCTCCTAAGGATACCTGATAAACAGGCTGTGACTCATACGTCAGGCTGCGAACAGCCGCGTCCAACAGCCTGGTTGATCAGTCCAGCAATCAGAAGGCCTGGTCGACGACCGGGCCGCGGGGACGCTAAGTCCCGGAAGCACCTCAAGGGAGTGATGACATGTGATGATGGTTGTGCTGGGTGTAGCCATAGTGATGATAGGTGTGCTGGGTGTAACCATAGTGATAATATGTGATGATGGTTATGCTAGGTGTAGCTGAAGTTATGACATGTGATGATGGTTGTGCTGGTGTAGCAATAGTTTTTATACGTGATGATGGATGTGCTGGGTGTAGCCATAGTGATGATCGTGTGTTGGGTGTAGCTGAAGTGATATATGAATATGGTTGTGCTGGTGTAGCCAGAGTGATGATATGTAATGATGGTTGTGCTGGGTGTAGCCATAATGATGATATGTGATGATGGTTGTGCTGAGTTTAGCCATAGTGATGATATGTGATGATCGTGTGTTGGGTGTAGCTGTAGTAATGATTTTTTTTTAGATATATACAAGAGTTGTTACATTCTTGTACAGCCACTTGTACGCGTAGCGTTTCGAGCAAGTCCTTAATCCTATGGTCCCTGGAATACGATCCCCTGCCGCGAAGAATCGTTTTTTCATCCAAGTACACATTTTACTGTTGCGTTTGTGGGAACCGACCTGTGAGATTTATATTTATTTAATTTATATGAATTTATATTTACATTAATTTATATACTTCGATAGCAATTTGTATAATGATAAGTGGACTGTATTTCTGCAATAATCTCAATCTCACAAATCGATCCTCTACACATTAGGGGGGTTTATATTAATTAAATTTATATATATGCAGCCAATCAAACTACAGTATTAGACTACATACATTGAAGAGGTTCCTTATCTTATAGTACAGCAGGTTAGTCCACCAGGTATAACTAGGGTGTAGACTCCACATTTTCCCTCTTTGAGGTAGCTTCCATCACCCTGGTAACTGATGCACAAAAGATACTTCCTCGTCTTGACCTGTCAAAAGGGCGCTAGCTGTAAAGCCAGATACCTATATATGACAGGTATATCAGAGAAAATACTGTACATGGAACAATAAAGACCTGGCTTAATTACCTTTAGTTTGAGGCTACCACGTGCTCTAACCGGGTCACCCTATATAATGACATTAATGGCCATAAATGAAAGATACATGGGTTTCGGAAAGAACACTTAACTTGATTTGTTGACAGCGTGTTGATAATGGTTTCCATAACACTACGTCCAAGTAAAAATAACAGGAGCCGTATTTGCTCCTGTGAGCCTCTGGTCTAGTATCAACAATGGCAATGTCTAACACTCCATACTATTGACGCTACTGGCCGACATTGTCCAGATATGATAGGAGCCGAATTTGCTCCACGCGTCTCGGAGGTGACACAACAATGGCTGCCCCTCCTTCCTCACTGACGCCTGGCCTACATTGTCCAGATGTCAATAAGTGATAGAAGGGTCACATTTACTCTACTTTAATATTGATAATTAAGTTAATTTATATGAGATGTTTTTCTGATGGTAAAGTCCAAAGACTAATGTATTTAAGAATAATTCCCAGCAGAATAGCTGGTGAATACAATAGTATGTGGTGATGATATCCCGTTTTCTTTAGACGGTAATTCCACTACAAGTTACGTTTTCTATGGGTAACTTGTTTATACAATACAGCTATTATCTGTATGATTATTAAATGGTGTCGGATTTTCCGACAGCGTTAAACAGAGGCTACAGTTAAGGAACTGCGCCCAGTAAATCCTCCCCGACCGGGATACGAACCCATGACATAGCGCTCGCGGAACGCCAGGCGAAAACTGGTATGATATGATATGTGATGATGGTTGTGCAGGGTATAGCTGTAGTGATGATGGTTCTGCTGGGTGTAGCTATAGTGATGATATGTGATGATGGTTGTGCTAGATGTAGCCAAAGTGATCATGTGATGATGGTTGTGCTGGGTGTAACTGTAGTGATGACATGTGATGATATTTGTGCTAGGAGAACCCTTAGTGACGATATGTGAAGATATTTGTGCTGGGAGAACACTTAGTGATGATATGTGATGATGGTTGTGCTGGGTGTAGCCATAGTGATGATATGTGATGATGGATGTGTTGGGTATAGTTATAGTGATGATGAAAGTTGTGCTGAGTGTAGTCATAGTGAAGATATGTGATGATGGTGGTTGTGCTGGGTGTTGCCATAGTGATGATGGTTGTGCTAGGTGTAGCCTTAGTGATGATGAGTGTTCTGAGTAGCCATAGTGATTATATGTGATGATGGTTGTGCTGGGTTTAGCCGTAGTGATGATATGTGATGATGTGTGTGCTGGGTGTAGCTGTAGTGATGATATGTGATGACGGTTGTACTTGGTGTAGCCATAGTGATGATATGTGATGATGAGTGTGATAGGTGTAGCCATAGTGATGATGGTTGTGCAGGATTTAGCAATAGTGATGATATGTGATGATGGTTGTGCTGGGTGTAGCCATAGTGATGTTATATAATATTTGTGTTGGGAGTATCCATAGTGATGATATGTGATGATTGTTGTGGTGGGTGTAATTATAGTGAAGATATGTGATGATGGGTGTGCTGTGTGTAGCTGTAGTAATGACATGTGATGATGGTTGTGCTGGGTGTAGCGAGAGTGATGATATGTGATGATGGTTGTGCTGGGTGTAGCCAAAGAGATGATATTTGATGATGGTTGTGCTGGGTGTAGCCAAAGAGATGATATGTGATGATGGTTGTGGTGAGTGTTGCTGAAGTGATGATGATTTACTGCGTGTAGCTGTAGTGATGATATGTGAAGATGATTGTGCTGGGTGTGGCTGTATTGATGATATGTGATGATGGTTGTACTGGGTGTAGCCATAGTAATGATATGTGATGATGGGGGTGCTGGGTGTATCCATTGTGATATGTTATGATGGTTGTTCTGGGTGAAGCCATTGTGATAATATGTAATGTTGGTTGTGCTAGGTGCAGCTGTAGTGATGATAGTTGAGCTGGATGTAGCCATAGTGATATGAGATGATGAGTGTGCTGGGTGTAGCCATAGTGATGATATGTGATGATGGTTGTGCTGGGTATAGCCATAGTGATGATGGTTGTGCTGGGTATAGCCATAGCGATGATGGTTCTGCTGGGTGTAGCTGTAGTGATGATATGTGATGAGGGTTGTGCTGAATTTAGCCATAGTGATATGTGATGATGAGTGTGCTGGGTGTTGCAATTGTAATGATATGTGATGATGGTTGTGCTGGGTATAGCCATAGTGATGATGGTTGTGCTGGGTGTAGCCACAGTGATATGTGATGATAGGTGTAGCTGTAGTGATGATGGTTGTGCTTGGTGTACTTATAGTGATATGTAATGATGAGTGTGCTGGGTGTAGCCATGCTGATGATATGTGATGATATTTGAGCTGGGTATGGCCATACTGATGATATGTGATGATGGTTATGCTTGGTGTAGTTGTAGTGATGATATGTAATGATGGTTGTGCTTGGTGTAGCTGTAATGATGATATGTGATGATGGTTATGCTTGGTGTAGCTGTAATGATGATATGTGATGATGGTTAAGCTGGATGTTGCCATAGTGAAGATATGTGATCATGGTTGTGCTGGGCGTAGCCGTAGTGATGATGGTTGATCAAGGTGTAGCAATAGAGGTATGTGATGATGGTTGTGCTGGGTGTAGCCATAGTGATGATATGTGATGATAGTTGTGCTGGGTGTAGCAATAGTGATGATATGTGATGATGGGTGCGCTGGGTGTATCTGTTGTAATGATATGTGATGATGGTTCTGCTAGGTGTAGCTGTAGTGATGATATGTAATTATGGTTCCGCTGGGTGTAGCCTTAGTAATATTTGTTCTGAGAGTACACATAGTGATGTAATGTGATGATTGTGGTGAGTGTAGCCATAGTGATGATGGGTGTGCATAGTGTAGCCATAGTGATGATATGTGATGATAGTTGTGCTGAGTGTCCTCATAGTGATGATGAATGTGTTAGGTGTAGCTATAGTGATGATGGTTGTGCTGAGTGTAGCCACTGTGATGATATATGATGATGGTTGTATTGGGTGTAGCTTTTGTGATCATGGTTGTGCTGAGTGTGCCCAATAGTGATGATATGTGATGATAGTTGTGTTGGGTGTAGTCATAGTGATGATATGTGATGATGGTTGTGCTGAGTGTAGCCATAGTGATGATATGAGATGATTGTTGTGTTGGGTGTAGCCGTAGTGATGATATGTGATGATAGTTGTGTTGGGTGTGGCTTTAGTAATGATATGTTATGAATGTTGTGCTGGGTGTTGCTGTAGTGATGATATGTGCTAATGATGGTTGTGCGGAGTGTGGTCATAGTGATTATATGCGATGATGATGGTTGTGCTGGTTGTAGCTATAGTGATGATATGTGACGATGGTTCTGCTTGGTGTAGCTCTAGTGATGATGGTTGTACTTGGTGAAACTATAGTGATCACATGTGATGATAAGTGTGCTGAGTGTAGGCATAGTGATGATGGTTGTGCAGGGTGTAGCAATAGGGATGATATGTGATGATGGTTGTGCTGGGTGTAGCCATGGTGATATGTGATGATGGATGTGCTGAGTGTAGCCATAGTGATGATATGTGATGGGTGTGCTGGGTGTAGCTTTTGTCATGATATGTGCTGATGGTTCTGCTGGGTGTAGCTGTTGTTACGGTGCCCTCTCCTATCTCTTTCGTTTGCCTGCTTTAAGAGTCATATATCAGCTCTCCCTACTGATTCTCTGAGGTTCAGGGAGTCTATTGATATATGTGGCGACCAGACCGGCTGCCAGTTAAGGGAGAAAGTTACATTATAAGTTGTAAGTAAGGGGAAATTGGCGCCCTGTTATAAAATGAAAGAGTATCCCCTAATGCAGATATGACGTTTTGGAAGGGACACTAGCCGATCGCGGATTGGCCGACTTAGGTCGCGGGCGACCAATCAGGGCCTGCCATGACGTCACCGAGTGCCCCGGGCGGCGCCAACGTCAGAGTCGACCTGACCTTGAAAGCAAGAGAACGCACCTCGGTCAGCTCTCAAGGATTAGAGGCTCTACAAGCCTTTCTTAGTGGATTAGTGCTGGCTATCGCAGCCCATCTGAGGTATTGGAGACCCCGCGCTTTTGGGAAGCAAAAAGGAACCAAGTTTATTGAGCGAAAGAGTGCCAAACTTGGAAAATATTCGGCGACGATGCTGGGCGGCGACGCTGGACGTTGAGGGTCTGAAAAGGTGTGGCGGGCAAGCCTAGCTGTGACCGGATCACATCCACTGAGGGTTTTGGAAGGACGACACCGTTCCTAGGACAAGGAGCAACGCCTTGTGGAAGGGGCGAGTGTGGGAAAATAGTGATTGGCTCAGTGCCCATCGATGAACCAGGATTGGGGTAGCTGAATCTCAGGGATTGGAACGGCGACGACGCGAAGGCTCCACGACATCTGAGGACCTGTGGAACGTTCCTGGATCGTCAAGGATCGACTCAGGAAGCGTGGGAACCTCACACCATCGAGGGACAGGCGTCGTGAGCCAGGAATGTAAGGTAGATCATTTTCCCTCCCATTACCCCTTGTGTGAGTAGGCTAGTTAGGCCACAATATTTACTTATGTATGTGGCAATAGGACATTAATACTTTAGTAGTAGAATAGGCTGTAAGGCAGCTTGTGTCCAGGACTGTCAGAGGGGACAGTGTGAATGAACGGCAGGACAGTGATGAAGAGGCGCCGACGTGGTGAAGAGGCCCTCCTGTGAGAGAGTGTGGGACTCCTGTCTTTCTGCCCAGTTGAAGGAGTGTTGGAGGTCGTGGAAGAAGAGGCTGACGATCTCCAGACTCATTATTCTTATTTTCATATTCATGTATTACTTGTGATTGTATGTGTGTTCATGTAATTTCCGTCAGTAAATTCACACATTTTATCACTGTGTTTAAGTGTGCCTCCATTAAAATATTTCTCTATGAGTATACACGAAGGTTATCCTAGTACCACCTAGGGAACAGTACGTTCTCTATAGAAGTTCTTATTGCCTGGAGAGTGGTAAAGACAGCACGGACCTATATAAAAGTGTACCCTTATCCATCCGATCAGTATCAGTGCCTGAATGGTGGCAACTAGTAACGTGGTGGCTAGAGAGAGGTAAAGCCACACAGACCTTCTTGGGAGAGTACCCTGGACCGACAGTCTAGTAGCAGATCTACGGGAGTAGCAATCTTCTGGCTACAAACAATATATAATACACCCACTGAACTGCATTACTGGGGTGCAGATATAATAACCCAGCTGGCGACCTTGTTAAGAAGAAGATAGAGAAGACAGGCGGGAAAGGAGTTCCTGCAACCTTTTTGTCTGGCAGGCAAGACTCAGGGAGGCTATGGTTATAAGGTAAGCCTGAGTCTTCCTTCACTCCTCCACGCGTCTAGGCCGGAACTGTTAACAGTAGTTTCCCCGTGTTTGACTGAAGGGCTTCCAGGGTGAATCAGTGGCACCCCTTTTGTGGTGGAAGCAAAGACCTGCGGAGGTGGGCATTGTTGGTCCTCTCCTGTGTGACCAAGGAGACTCCGGTGAATCCCGGAAGTCTGAGGGGCTGATTATTCGGACTTTTGAGCCCCTAGCAGCCGAGTGCTAGCAGAGCCCCGGCCCACCCCCACGTGACACTGTAGAGATATGTGATGATGGTTCTGCTAGGTGTAGCCATAGGGATGATATGTGATGATGGTTGTGCTGGGTCAAGCCTTAGTGATGATATGTGATGATAGGAGTGGTGGGAACACCTATAGTGATGATATGTGATGATGGTTGTGTTAGGTGTAGCTGTAGTGTTAATATATGAAGATAGTTGTGCTGGGTGTAGATGTAGTGATGATATGCGATAATGGTTGTACTGGGTGTAGCAATAGTGATGATATGTGATGATGGCTGTGTTGGATGTAGCCATAGTGATGATGTGTGATTATGGTTCTGCTGGGTGTAGCCATAGTGATATGTGATAATGGATGTGCTGGATGTAGCCATAGTGATGATATGTGATGATGTGTGTGCTGGGTGCAGCTGTAGTCATATGTGATGATGGTTCTGCTAGATGTAGCTGTAGTGATGATATGTGATGATACTTCTGCTGGGTATAGCCATACTGATGATATTTGTGCTGGGTGTAGCTGTAGTGATAATATGTGAAAATGGTTGTGCTGGGTGTATCTGTAGTGATGATATGTCATGATGGGTGTGCTGGGTGCAGCCAAAGTGATGCTATGTAATGATGGTTGTGCATGGTGTAGCGGAAATGATGCTATGTAATGATTGTTGTGCTGCGTGTAGCCATAGTGATGATATGTGATGATGATGGTTGTGCTGGGTTTAGCCATTGTGATGATATGTAATGATGGTTGTGCTGGGTGTAGCTGTAGTAATGATATGTAATGATGGTTGTGCAGGGTGTATCTGTAGTGATGATATGTCATGATGGGTGTGCTGGGTGTAGCTGTAGTGATTATATGTGATGATGGTTGTACTTGGTGTAGCCATAGTGATGATATGTGATGATGAGTGTGCTGGGTGTAGCGATAGTGATGATGGATGTGCAGTGATGAATGTCATTGTTACAAATGATATGAGTGGGGCTTCTATGGGGTACTGGTACTATTAAGGGGTATAGGTAGTTAGAAGACAAGAGTATCAAATATGGGAGAGCTAAAAGGCCCGGCCCCCAAAATAAACTATCCACAGTAGTAATAACTTGCTACAAGACCATATATGTTAGTCTAAGGGTTGATCACTGCGCTCCCCCCTTGGAAGAAGAGATACTCTGTAATTCATGTACTTATTTATTAACCCCTTAACAACCCCTCATATACACTCACACCAATAACAATAATAATAATAACTTTACCACACTATCTTACGTTAAAAGCCTTGGTCCACATAGACAGGATACAAGGTTTACACTAATAACAAGCTAGGGTAAAGTACTACTGGATAAGCACTGAAGCTGGATGCAGCTTAGGGTAGTGAGACCATGTGGTACCCTAATACAAAACACAACACTTAGAGTAAACAAAACACCGGCAAATACTAACCCCAGGTCTCACCAATAGTTACTACCAGAGTAGGTACACTCACGGATGCCCCGTACTTAGCTTAAGGATACAGGAACTTCAGGTAAGGGAAATAAGTAAGAGGAGAAGGAAGGAGAGTAGGGATACAGCCACAGAGTAGGTCTTATCCGCACACACCAGCCAGAGAGAAGAGCGAGCTAGCCACCAGCTGCCTCCCTCATGTTGTGGTGCCGGGAGGAGCCTAATTGATCGTGCAGCTAAGCACATTAAAGATCTTCCCCTATGCAACGTATTGTTACTTTATGAATGATTAGAAAGTATTAGTAAGCAAAGTTGGTGCCTATGTTATTATTTAATAATCAACCCCCAGCTCAGTCTTTAAATGCTCTTTGAGAAACAATAATAGTCTTACGTCTGGCAGGGAAGATACAAACAATTTCCATTCGAAATGCGCCAACTGTACTACTTAGGAAGTTTAATAGCTCAATTTTGACCTCTGGTTTCCACTGGAGAACCCAGGGTCGTAACACTCCTCCCCCCTTCAGAGAAAAAAAAATGTGACTACTAGAATAGTAGTCATATTTTTTTGTAAGAGTATACAGAGAACAAAAAGAAAAACATATGACAAAAACAAAAAATCAATCAAAAAC
The DNA here is from genome assembly GCF_040958095.1 of Procambarus clarkii. Taxonomy (NCBI): domain Eukaryota; kingdom Metazoa; phylum Arthropoda; class Malacostraca; order Decapoda; family Cambaridae; genus Procambarus; species Procambarus clarkii. Next base: position 32,322,159 of record NC_091165.1, on the reverse strand, counting down.
AATTTCTCTGCAAAAAAAAAAAAAATACAAAGGAGTTCTCTGAAAGAAAAAAAAACATACACAAAAAAAAATAAAAGAACAGGGAAGTAAATAAATTGGACACGGAATATTTAATGTCACGGGAGAACCTAAAAAAAAATTAACTAAAGCATGACAGTTGGTAAATGGCTTTCTGTGGCTCAGATGAATGTTATTCAGGCAACCGGGACAGAGCGTCGGCTATCACGTTGAGTCTGCCCGGTAGGTGGGTAATGGAAAGATTGAAGTCCTGTAGGTACAATGCCCACCTGAGGATGCGTTTATTCTTACCCTTCATCTGAGTCAGGAAGACTAGTGGGTTATGGTCCGTGTACACTTCCACTATATTACCTGTGAGGTAAACTTCAAACTTTTTACATGTTAACACTAGCGCCAACGCCTCTTTTTCTACCACTGAATAATTGCGTTGCGCCTTGTCGAATTTCACAGAGTAATAATATACTGGGTGTTCCACCTGATCATCCCCAGTTTGCAACAACACTGCACCAGCACCCGAGTCAGACGCGTCAACATGAATTTTAAACGGTCGGTCGAACCTTGGACTAGCAAGCACTGGGGCGGAAGCTAAGATCAATTTCAAATTTTTAAATGCCTCTGCACAGTCTGATGACCACTTAAATTTAACGGCTTTCCGCAACAAGTCTGTGAGAGGAGTGGCAACACTGGAAAAGTTCTGACAAAAACGTCGATAGTACGCACACATACCGATAAATCTTTGAACGTCCTTTTTAGACTTTAGTACTGGATACTCCAGAATGGCATTGATTTTATCTTGCCGAGGTAACACTTTTCCTTGGCCCACTTCATAACCGAGGTACGTCACTGTGCCTTGGCCAAAATGACACTTTTTAGCATTTAAGGTAAGATTTGCCCTTTTCAAGATGGCAAACAACTGGCGTAACCTAGCTATGTGGTCAGCCCAATTACTGTCAAACAGCATGATATCATCTAAATACGCCCGACAATTTGGCACCTTAGCGAGTAGAGAGTTCATGAGTCACTGGAACGTGGCAGGGGCATTACGCAAGCCGAACGGTAACACTTGATACTCAAAAACACCCTCGGGTGTCACGAACGCGGTGAGCTGTTTAGCACGTTCAGTGAGTGGGATTTGATAATACCCCCTCGAGAGGTCGAATTTCGAAACGTACTTGGCATTTCCCAACTCGTCGATGCAGTCCTCGAGGAGGGGCAGCGGATAGGCATCCACAATGGTCACCTTGTTGAGCTGCCGATAATCGGTGCATAATCGCCAGGAGCCGTCTGGTTTGGGGACCAAAAGGCAGGGCGAGCACCAAGAGCCCTGGCTCGGCCGGATGAGGCCGTGCTGGAGCAAGAAGTCGACCTCCTTCCGTACGATGGCCTTCTTTTCTGGACTCATCCGATAGGGTTGAAGGCGAATGGGAGTGTAGTCCGTCAACTCGACATCATGGCAAATGGCATCAGTCTGGGTCGGGACCTCCCCGAACAGACTGGAGAATTCATCAACCAACGACTGCACCTCTTCACGTTGGGCCATCTGCAAATGGGACAGTTCCTCCACAGCATTCACAGAACTAGAATTATTGAAAATGAGATTAGTTGGGTCCCCAGAGCAATCATCCCCTCTCTCACTGGAAATGGAAACATTGGTTAGTGCAATGGGCCTGGGGCCCTGGAACTTCTTCAGTCGATTTACATGTATGAGCATTACCTGGTTACGTTTGTCAGAGTGCCTCACTTTGTACGTGAGGTCCCCAGTCTTTTCTGTCACTATGAAGGGGCCTTCGTACTTGTGGGACATAGTGTTTCTAGTCGAGGCTTTAATACCAGGACCGGGTCGCCAGGCTGAAATACCCGTAACTTAGATTTAGCATCGTTACGTTCTTTCATCTTTTCTTGGGCCTTGCCAAGATACTTTAATGCAGCCGCCTTGCAGTCCTTGAGTCTCTGGTGGTGTTGCGCAAAGAAAGCCGAACCTTCGGTTAACGTTACGTTCCCTAACAGATTCTCCTGTAACATTTGCAAGGGTCCACGAACTTTATGGCCAAAGACTAACTCAAAAGGAGAACAGCCCAGTGAACTTTGTAATCCCTCTCTAGCCGCAAACAAAACATACAGTAAATTCTCATCCCAGAAGGTGTGGGAACTCTCGCACGATGTCTTCAACATCTGCTTCAGAGTTAGATGGAAACGTTCAATTACCCCCTGACTCTGTGGATGGTATGGGCTGGAAACCTTATGAGTTATTCCATGTTCCTTACAAAATTGCTCGAAAACATCAGACTTAAAATTAGTACCATTGTCAGTTTGCACGACCCGAGGCAGTCCAAAAGTGGAAAAAAATTGCAACATACGAGCAACAACAGTTTTTGCTCGGATGTTCCTTACAGCAAAAGCCTCTGGGTAACGAGTAGTGATACACATCATCGTGATTAGGTAAATATTACCAGACTTAGTTCTAGGTAATGGTCCAACACAGTCCATTACCACATGAGAAAATGGTTCCTCCGGCACGACAATAGGCCTTAGAGGAGCTTTAGGTGGAGTCTGGTTTGGTTTCCCAACCAGTTGACAAACAATACACGCATTACAAAATTTTGCCACATCGCTTTTCAGCTTGGGCCAGAAAAAATACTTTAAAATTTTGTGATACGTAATATTAATACCTTGATGTCCCCCCATAGGATCCTCATGAGCAGCTGCCAAAACTCTTTCTCTATAGCAGGTCGGCAACATAACCTGGTGGACTACCTCCCACTCATTTGACAAGGGAGCACTCTGTGGTCTCCATTTTCTCATCAAAATCCGATCATTGTAGTAGTACCCAGTTGCTGCGTCTACAATTTCCTCCATAGAGACGGCTGTTTCATGACAATCTGCAAGAGTGGGGTCAGCTTTCTGTAACTCACTCAAGGAGGCATCTAGGCCTTGGTCAGATGCCATTGGCCGAGGCTCAACAGTGTTCTCCACCTCCCCACTACTCTCGGTAGATGGCGGTGGCAGGCTCTCCACAATGTCCTCGGCCACGTCATCGAGTCGGGCCATGAATGTGTCCGCGAGGTCCACTTGGTTTTCACCACTCGGAAAGCTCCTCGTGACCTCGGGATTTACCACCTTGGCAAGCACAGGGCTGCCCTTACATTTAAGTCCCATAGACCTGGTCACCGCGCACGCAGGGTACACAACATTATCCTCTGCGGCAGGTGGATCCAGGCAAACCTTAGGGGTAGGCAACATAATAGGCAGTCTGGAGTCCCCTACCTTATCCCCTGCTAAATCATTACCAACTATTACATCAACATTAGGGAAAGGTAGGTATGAAGTGACTCCGACTGTACAAACACCCTTGTGGAAATCAGATTCCAGGGTAACCTTATGGAGGGGTACTGCCCGAGTATCACTAGTGACACCCTCGACCAGTACCACCTCTCCAGTGTCGAGAGTGTTGGCACCTTGCAATGCACTCTCTAAAATTAAAGTCTGGATGGCACCGGTGTCTCGGAAGATCACCACGTCCTTCCAGGAAGAACCCTCAGACAAAAGTAGTCTCCCTTTCGATAAGAATGGGGTAAGCAAGTCCAACCACTGTGGGTTGGAGGTCTTACTCCCTAACCCTTCTGAAAGCCTCAAGCCCTGTGTCACAACTAGAGCATTGGGTCTTTTTTCAGGGTGCAGTTGCCAACAACGGCTAATAGTGTGGTTTGGACGATTACAGTAACCACAAAAACGTCGGGGAGAAGAGACATTACTAACAGAATTACCCTTCGGTTCACCTTTAGGTGCCGTTGGGCTAGACACTTTAACAGGGTTAGTTATGTCTGAAACAGAAGGTGCATTAGGTAAAGGGTTAGAATGAGCTGGTCTGGACTGGCTGTGGGTATAAGGTTTGCTACTCTGTGGGGTATAATTATTTTTATTGGGCCTTTTGCCCGCCAATTGGTAGTTTTCTGCCAACTTGGCCAAATCCCCTATTTTAGAATTTAACTCTATCCTTCCTTTAATGTATTGTGATACGTTCTCTGGCATAACATCTATAAAATGCTCCATTAAAATTAAGTTCCTGAGAGCCTCGTATGTTTCGGCTTTCGCCGAGCAAATCCATCTATCAAACAATCGAATTTGATCATTCACAAATTCAGTGAGCGGTTGGTTGTGAGTAGGCCTAAGGTTACGATAAACTTGGCGGTGAGCTTCAGGAGTAATTTTATATGCCCTCAAAATACATTCCCTGACTTTATCATATTCGAAACACTCGTCGTCAGGCATGTTTATAAAAATATCTTGTGCTTTACCCCTAAGTCTTCCCTGTAGGATTTTCACCCACTCTTCCTTTGGCCAGTTCATGGACGTGGCCACTCTCTGAAAATGGTTGAAAAACCTTTCAGGGTCAGACTCGGAAAATTCAGGCAAATTATGCTTTTTCTCATAATGCCTGGGGTTTGAATCCCCGGCAGGTGGAGTTCCAGTGGCATTCGCTCTAATTTTAGCCTCCTCGGTTTTGAGTCTTTGCTCCTCTAATTTTATTTTTGCTAACTCTAAAGCTAATTCACTTTCCCTATGAGTTGCACTTTCTGCTTGGCTAGGCTGGCATAAAGGTGTATCACTTGCCAATAGTTGTTCATCAATACAATGTTGTAATATTTCATTCACCAAAGTCCACTTTTTATCTGCGACATTTAATTCTAGGCCAAATTCCTGGCCTAACAATACTAAATTAGACTTTTTAAGTTTCTTTATCTCTACCACTGAAGGCTCCCTTGCCAGGTTCTGCATTTCAGAAGACATCACTAATAATTTTAGCTCCCAGCCAAAGAAAAAATTAAAAAATAAAAATTGGAAAAAAAAACAAAAATTTGCACGGCCCCTAGCACAAGGCCACACTAACCTTAATCGTGAAGGGATCCAGCTGGGTGTCCAGTCAGTGCAAGAATGTCCTTTGCTAGATGAGCTGGACCCTAGGCTAGCACACAACCGTTCTGCGGAAATAAAAAATTTTAATTTTGGCACTCAAGAATCTATTTTTTTTACACTTATAATGTTCCTCCCGGACTGGCCAACCACTTGTTACAAATGATATGAGTGGGGCTTCTATGGGGTACTGGTACTATTAAGGGGTATAGGTAGTTAGAAGACAAGAGTATCAAATATGGGAGAGCTAAAAGGCCCGGCCCCCAAAATAAACTATCCACAGTAGTAATAACTTGCTACAAGACCATATATGTTAGTCTAAGGGTTGATCACTGCGCTCCCCCCTTGGAAGAAGAGATACTCTGTAATTCATGTACTTATTTATTAACCCCTTAACAACCCCCCATATACACTCACACCAATAACAATAATAATAATAACTTTACCACACTATCTTACGTTAAAAGCCTTGGTCCACATAGACAGGATACAAGGTTTACACTAATAACAAGCTAGGGTAAAGTACTACTGGATAAGCACTGAAGCTGGATGCAGCTTAGGGTAGTGAGACCATGTGGTACCCTAATACAAAACACAACACTTAGAGTAAACAAAACACCGGCAAATACTAACCCCAGGTCTCACCAATAGTTACTACCAGAGTAGGTACACTCACGGATGCCCCGTACTTAGCTTAAGGATACAGGAACTTCAGGTAAGGGAAATAAGTAAGAGGAGAAGGAAGGAGAGTAGGGATACAGCCACAGAGTAGGTCTTATCCGCACACACCAGCCAGAGAGAAGAGCGAGCTAGCCACCAGCTGCCTCCCTCATGTTGTGGTGCCGGGAGGAGCCTAATTGATCGTGCAGCTAAGCACATTAAAGATCTTCCCCTATGCAACGTATTGTTACTTTATGAATGATTAGAAAGTATTAGTAAGCAAAGTTGGTGCCTATGTTATTATTTAATAATCAACCCCCAGCTCAGTCTTTAAATGCTCTTTGAGAAACAATAATAGTCTTACGTCTGGCAGGGAAGATACAAACAATTTCCATTCGAAATGCGCCAACTGTACTACTTAGGAAGTTTAATAGCTCAATTTTGACCTCTGGTTTCCACTGGAGAACCCAGGGTCGTAACACTCATCATCACATATCACTATGTGATATGTGATGATGGTTGTGCTGGGTGTAGCCATAGTGATGATATATGATGATGGTTGTGCTGAGTGTAGCCATAGTGATGATTTGTGATAGTTGTGCTGGGTGTAGCCATAGTGATGAAAAGTGATTAAGGTTGTGCTGAGTGTAGCTGAAGTGATAATATGTGATGATGGATGTGCTGGGTGTAGCCATAGAGATGATATGTGATGATGTATGTGCTGGGTGTAGCTGTAGTCATGATATGTGATGATGGTTCGACTGGGTGTAGCTGTAGTGATGATATGTGATGATGGTTGTACTGTGTGTAGCCATAGTAATGATATGTGATGACGGGTGTGCTGGGTTTAGCCATAGTAATGATATGTGACGATGGTGGTGCTGGGTATTGCAATAGTGATGATGGTTGTGCTGGGTGTAGCAATAGTGATGATATGTGATGATGGGTGTGCTGTGTGTAACTGTAGTGATAATATGTGAAGATGGTCATGCTGGGTGTTGCTGTAGTGATGATATGTGGTGACGGTTGTACTGGGTGTAGCCATAGTGCATATATGTGATGATGGTTGTGCGGGGTGTAGCCGTAGTGATGATATGTGATTATGGTTGTGCTGGGTGTACCCATAGGAATAATATGTGTTGATGGTTGTGCTGGGTGTAGCCATAGTGATGATATGTGATGATGGTTGAGCTGGGTCTAGCCATAGTGATATGTGATGATGAATTTGCTGGGTGTAGCAATAGTGATGATATGTGTTGAAGGTTGTGCTGGGTGTAGCTATAGTGATGGGTTGTGATGATGGGTGTGCTGAGTGTAGCCATAGTGATGATGAGTGTGCTGGGTGTAGCCATAGTGATGATATGTGATGATGGTTGTGCTGGGTATAGCAATAGTGATGATATGTGAGGATGAGTGTGCTGATTAGCCATAGTGATGATATGTGATGATGGTTGTGGTGGGATTAGCCGTAGTGAAGATATGTGATGATGGGTATGCTGGGTGTAGCTGTAGTGATGATGGTTGTTCTGGGTGTAGCCACAGTGATGATATGTGATGATGGTTGTGCTGGGTGTAGCCATAAAGATGATATCTTGGTTGCTGCAGTGTTTGACTTCTTTCACTGCTTCTTCTATTTTTTCCTTCTCCTTGGCCACTTGTGCATAGGTGAGTTGCACATCTTTCTTGCACTGTTCTATTCCTTGTGTAACTTCCTCCATCTGTGTTGACAAAAGCTGTTTCTCCTGTTGAAATTCCTTATCTAACCTATTGTAGTTATTTATGTTTAAATTTACTTTAACTTCTTCCAAAACTATTTTTAAGAGTTTATTTTCTTCTTCCATGGCTTTGTAATTTATTTCCAATTGAATCTTATCCTTGCACAAGTCTTTCACTAAACCCTCAAGACATACAACTTTGCTATTTAAATGGTCATTACTTTCTTTCAATTTACTAATTATTTCTACATGAGAGGTCACTATAGTATCTAATTTTACCAACTTGTTGTATAGACTGGTTACATCAATGCTTTCTTCACTGAATCCAGTAAAATCAAGCTCTGTTATGTTTTTTCCTCTTGCCGGCGGCCATCTTGAATGTTCTTCTCTGCACTGTAAACACTAGGGCAACTTTTTCTCATCCGATTTTTCACTTCCCTTGGCACATTCCTGTTATCTCACCTATTTTTCAAAAGCACTATACGTTTATGTACTCTGCGACACCACTCACTATCATCATCCTGTACTACAATACTTAGGATTGTTGAAATATGCTGGAGCTCCTCTTGTCTGCCTCTTGGGAAAGAACTTGGGCTATGTGATGATGGTTGTGCTGAGTTTAGCCATAGTGATGATATGTGATGATGGTTGTGCTGGGTGTAGCTGAAGTGATGATATGTGATGAAGTGATGATATGTGATGATAGTTGTGCTGGGAGTAGCCATAGTGATAATATGTGAAGATGGATGTGCTGGGTGTAGCCATAGTGATTATATGTGATGATGGTTGTGCTGGGTGTAGGCATAGTGATGATATGTGAGTATGAGTGTGCTGAGTAGCCATAGTGATGATATGTGATGATGGTTGTGCTGGGTGTAGCTGAAGTGATGATATGTGATGAAGTGATGATATGTGATGAAGTGATGATATGTGATGATAGTTGTGCTGGGAGTAGCCATAGTGATAATATGTGAAGATGGATGTGCTAGGTGTAGCCATAGTAATGATATGTGATGATGGTTGTGCTGGGTGTAGGCATAGTGATGATATGTGAGTATGAGTGTGCTGAGTAGCCATAGTGATGATATGTGATGATGGTTGTGCTGGGATTAGCCGTAGTGAAGATATGTGATGATGGGTGTACTGGGTGTAGCTGTAGTGATGCTATGTGATGATGGTTGTGCTGGGTGAAGCCACAGTGATGATATGTGATAATGGTTGTGCTGGGTGTAGCCATAGTGATGATACGTGATGATGGTTGTGCTGAGTGTAGCCATAGTGATGATGGTTGTGCTGGGTGTAGCTGAAGTGATGATATGTGATGAAGGTTGTGCTGGGTGTAGCTGAAGTGATATGTGAAGATGGTTGTGCTGGGTGTAGCCATAGTGATAATATGTGAGGATGGATGAGCTGGGTGTAGCCATAGAGATGATATGTGATGATGCGTGTGCTGGGTGTAGCTGTAGTCATGATATGTGATGATGGTTCTGCTGGGTGTAGCTGTATTGACGATATGTGGTGATGGTTGTACTGTGAGTAGCTATAGTAATGATATGTCTTGATGGGTGTGCTGGGTTTAGCCATAGTAATGATATGTGATGATGGTGGTGCTGGGTATTGCCATAGTGATGATGGTTGTGCTGGGTGTAGTCATAGTGATGATATGTGATGATGGTGTGCTGTGTGTAACTGTAATAATGACATGTGATGATGGTTGTGCTGGGTGTAGCTGAAGTGATGATATGTGATGATGGTTGTGCTGGGTGTAGCTGTAGTGATAATATGTGATGATGGTCGTGCTGGGTGTTGCTGTAGTGATGATATGTGATTATGGTTGTACTGGGTGTAGCCATAGTGAATATATGTGATGATGTTTGTGCTGGGTGTAGCTGTAGTGATGATATATGTTTATGGTTGTGCTGGGTGTAGCCATAGTGATGATATGTGATGATGGTTGAGCTGGGTGTAACCATTGTGATATGTGATGAAGGTTGTGCTGAGTGTAGCCATAGTGATAATATGTAATGATGGTTGTGCTTGGTGTAGCTGTAGTGATGATATGTGATGATGGTTGTGCTGAGTGTAGCCATAGTGATAATATGTAATGATGGTTGTACTGGGTGTAGCTGCAGTGATGATATGTGATGATGATTGTGCTGAGTGTAGCCATAGTGATAATATGTAATGATGGTTGTGCTGGGTATAGCTATAGTGACATGTGATGATGGTTGTGCTGGGTGTAGCTGTAGTGATGATATGTGATGATGGTTGTGCTGAGTGTAGCCATAGTGATGATAGTTGTGCTGGGTATAGCTATAGTGACATGTGATGATGGTTGTGCTGGGTGTAACCATACTGATGATATGTGATGATGGTTGTGCTGGGTGTAGTTGTGATGAGGAAATTTGATGATGGTTGTGCTTGGTGTAGCTGTAGTGATGATATGTCATGATGGTTTTGCTGGGTGTAGCCATAATGAGGATATATGATGATGGTTGTGCTGAGCATAGCAATAGTGATGAAATGTGATGATGTGTGTGCTGGGTGTAGCTGTAGTCATGATATGTGATGATGGTTCTGCTGAATGTAGCTGTAGTGATGATATGTGATGATGGTTGTACTGTGTGTAGCCAGAGTAATGATATGTTATGATGTGTGTGCTGGGTTTAGCCACAGTAATTATATGTGATGATATGTGATGATGGTGGTGCTGGATGTTGCCATAGTGATGATATGTGATGATTATCTTGAGGTTACCTTGAGGTGCTTCCGGGGCTTAGCGTCCCCGCGGCCCGGTCGTCGACCAGGCCTCCTGGTTGCCGGACTGATCAACAAGGCTGGTGGACGCGGCTGCTCGCAGCCTGACGTATGAGTCACAGCCTGGTTGATCAGGTATCCTTTGGAGGTGCTTATCCAGTTCTCTCATGAACACTGTGAGGGGTCGGCCAGTTATGCCCCTTATGTGTAGTGGAAGCGTGTTGAACAGTCTCGGGCCTCTGATGTTGATAGAGTTCTCTCTCATAGTACCTGTTGCACCTCTGCTTTTCAACGGGGGTATTCTGCACATCCTGCCATGTCTTCTGGTCTCATGTGATGTTATTTCTGTGTGCAGGTTTGGGACCAGCCCCTCTAATATTTTCCACGTGTAAATTATTATGTACCTCTCCCGCCTGCGCTCAAGGGAGTACAGATTTAGGCTCTTTAGTCGGTCCCAATAGTTTAGATTTTTTACTGAGTGGATTCTAGCAGTAAAGGATCTCTACACGCTCTCCAGGTCAGCAATTTCTCCAGCTTTGAAAGGGGCTGTCATTGTGCAGCAGTACTCCACTCTAGAGAGCACAAGCGTTTTGAAAAGTATCATCATCGGTATAGCATATCTAGTGTGAAAATGATGGGTGTGCTGGGTGTAGCTGAAGTGATGATATGTGATGATGGTTGTGCTGGCTGTAGCTGTAGTGATAATATGTGATGATGGTTGTGCTGGGTGTAGCCGTAGTGATGATATATGATGATGGTTGAGCTGGGTGTAGCCATAGTGATATGTGATGATGAATGTGCTGGGTGTAGCCATAGTGATGATATGTGATGAAGGTTGTGCTGGGTGTAGCTATAGTGATGATTTGTGATGATGGTTGGGCTAAGTGTAGCCATAGTGATGATGAGTGTGCTGGGTGTAGCAATAGTGATGATATGTGATGATGGGTGTGCTGTGTGTAGCTGTAGTAATAACATGTGATGACGGTTGTGCTGGGTGTAGCCAGAGTGATGATATGTGATGATGGTTGTGCTGGGTGTAGTTGTGATGATGATATTTGATGATGGTTGTGCTTGGTATAGCAATAGTAATGATATGTGATGATAGTTGTGCTGGGTGTAGCCATAGTGATATGTGATGATGGGTGTGCTGGGTGTATCTGTAGTCAAGATATGTGATGATGGTTCTGCTGGGTGTAGCTGTACTGATGATATGTGATTTTTTTATTATTTTTCTACCACAGACGTAGCCACACATTTACAATGCTAATCAGCATATATATATATATATATATATATATATATATATATATATGATCGATGTTCCCTTCGGGAATCTTAATTTTAAGATGAATAGGAAAACCAGGGATATACTGAACATCTTGTATCAGAATCTTTACTTTAAAAAACATAACGTTTCGAATACTTCTCGTATTCATCATCAGATCTAAAAGAAAAAACAGAAATCACAGTCAAATAGCTGGTAAACAAAGAACTCATACTGAATATAATTGCCTATCAAAGAAAGGAAAAAGCTTAAAAAACAAAACACTTAAGCGCACTTAAAGTGATCAATACAAATAAAACTTATTAACTGTCACATATATTAAAACTAATTTAAAATCCATTAAACTACAAGATGAAATTTATAACTACTAAAACAAACCATTCTATTAAACTTACGTGAAGTGATCAGAAGTGAAACTTGATACCTAACACATAGATACTAAACACTATAACAAATATTTATATAATGTCTACAAATCTACAAAAAATGTATGTAAAATACAAACAGAATAAACGACAATTATAAAGTACTAACCAAAATCTTATAAAAAACTCAAATATTAAATAAAATTAAATACCAAAAAATGTATTATATATCCTACATAGAAGATTATATTAATGTACAATGTTAAGACTTGAAATAAGTAAGAAAGGGCAAGGACATGGTAAACTAAACAAAATTAAACTACCAAAATAAACTAAAAATAAATTACAGGGCCTACTGTGCACTATACGGTGTACAATTGAACAGCTGAAAGGTTGCTATTTAACAGAGGCCGCAGTTCCTTTATATATAAGGATTCCATTACTCTCAAATCTGACTGGCCATTCATACAAGTGTCCAGAATTTTAAAATCAGATTCCAGCAGAGAATGATCAAACTCATAACAATGGTTTCTAATCTCCGAAAATGCTGGTTTAGACAATGGTAAACCAGTCCTAAAAGATAATCCCCGGTGCTCAAGTATCCTAATCTTAAAGTTCCGAATGGAACTCCCGACATATCCAGCATTACAGCTGGAACAATTATACATATATACGACATTTGAGCACAAGGGGATAGGCACTTTATCTTTAAATTTAAAATAAGAGCCTATGGTATTTGTGTTGACAAAAATAAATCTAAAGTCTACTTGAGGATAACACTGCTGCAACAGTCTCCTCAAACGACTCCTTACAGAAAAGCTAATACTGCCATAAAATGGTAATTTAATATATTTAAGATCCCTTTCCACTGTAGTAATCCTACACGATGGGTGAAACTTCTTATTTAAGAAATTCCTTATAAAAGTATAAACCATATGCACAGGATAACCATCCTGGTTATCCTGTGCATATGGTTTTATGCACAGGATAAGATTAGGATACTTGAGCACCGGGGATTATCTTTTAGGACTGGTTTACCATTGTCTAAACCAGCATTTTCGGAGATTAGAAACCATTATTATCTATAAGTGATAAGACTATGTATTATCACCTGACCTAATGCGGGTATAAAATCAACTAGTAATGTAAGATCTGTTCACTTGAGAATGAACCATGGAGGTTCGAAACGTCGTGCAAATTATACAAATAAGTGTAATACACTCTATAGTAAATCACTTCTTTTCTTCACCTTAAAAGTACGAAAATGAGTTTTGGAGAACTCCTATTTCAATTAAGCCCTGATGCTAAGAAAATAGTTAGAGGGATAGAAGCCCTAAACCAGAAAATAATTAATACAGAATATGCGGTCATATTCAATGAAACATGTTTGAAAGAAAACCTGCTGCCAGTATACACCAATATATATATATATATATATATATATATATATATATATATATATATATATATATATATATATATATATATATATATATATATATATATATATATATCTACTTTTGTCCTCCATGGACAGGGTTAGAGATGTGTTAAACATATAGTTCAAGGGTTTATTGAACAATCAACCACAGAAGGTGATTCGGTGCTTTTAAAATGCTAAGCTAACCTACATACGTAAATACATAGATACACAGATTTACGTATGCCCTACATAAAGTGTTCGATGTGTCTTTTACATAGTGTCATTATTTAATGTGCATTTACAGAGGTAAAATGTAATTCTGATCAGCTTCTATGTATACTTTATAAACATACATATACACACACATATATACGTACATACACATACATACATACATACATATATACATATATACACACACACATGCATTCACATACATTTGTCTCTTTTACTCTGACAGGGTGAGATAGCTGATAGAGAAACTAGTGTGCAATTAAGCACTTGATCACTGAAGGTGATGAAGGTGCATTTACAAGCTCAGGTTATATAATTACATCACATACATACATTGTATTATTGATACATTACATGGTCAATCTTGGGTACAAGTCCAATATATCATCAAGTGTTCCAGTACTAATATAGTAATTACACAGTTCAGCATACCTTAGCCCAGGTGAGCGAAAGTCAGTCAATATGGGACATTCTACAATATAATGTTCAAGAGAGTGCATGTTTTCTCTTTCTGTGCTTGATATGTGATGATGGTTCGGCTGGGTGTAGCTATAGTGATGAAATGGGATGATGATTGTCTTGGGTGTAGCCTTAGTGGTGATATTTGTGCTGGGAGTATCCATAGTGATGATATGTGATGCTTGTGGTGGGTGTAGCCATGTGATGATAGGTGATGATGGGTGTGCTGGGTGTAGCTGTAGTATTATGTGATGATGGTTCTGCTGGGTGTAGCCATAGTGATGATATGTGATGATGAGTGTGCTGGGTGTAGCAATAGCGATGATATGTGATGTTGATTGTGCTGTGTGTAGCCATAGTGATATGTGATGATATTTGTGCTGGGTGTAGCCATAGTGATGATATGTGATGATGAGTGTGCTGGGTGTATCTGTAGTCATGATATGTGATGATGGTTCTGCTGAGTGTAGCTATAGTGATGATATGTGATGATAGTTCGACTGGGTGTAGCTATAGTGGTGATATGGGAAGATGGTTGTGTTGGGTGTAGCCTTAGTGATGATATTTGTGCTGGGAGTACCCATAGTGATGATATGTGATGATGGTTGTAGTGAGTGTAGTTATAGTGATGATTTGTGATGATGGGTGTAGCTGTAGTGATGATATGTGATGATGCTTGAACTGGGTGTAGGAAGAGTGATGATATTTGATGATTGTGGTGGGTGTAGCAATAGTAATGATGGTTTTGCTGGGTAATTACCTAAGTGTAATTACCTAAGTGTAGTTACAGGATGAGAGCTATGCTCGTGGTGTCCCGTCTTCCCAACACTCTTTGTCATATAACGCTTTGAAACTACTGACGGTCTTGGCCTCCACCACCTTCTCACTTAACTTGTTCCAACCGTCTACCACTCTGTTTGCGAAAGTGAATTTTCTTATATTTCTTAAGAAATTATATTTTCTTATATTTCTTCGGCATCTGTGTTTAGCTAGTTTAAATCTATAACCTCTTGTTCTTAAAGTTCCAGGTCTCAGGAACTCTTCCCTATCGATTTTATCAATTCCTGTTACTATTTTGTATGTAGTGATCATATCACCTCTTTTTCTTCTGTCTTCTAGTTTTGGCATATTTAATGCCTCGAACCTCTCCTCATAGCTCTTGCCCTTCAGTTCTGGGAGCCACTTAGTAGCATGTCTTTGCACCTTTTCCAGTTTGTTGATGTGCTTCTTAAGATATGGGCACCTCACAACCGCTGCATTTTTTTTTTTGAGATATATACAAGAGTTGTTACATTCTTGTACAGCCACTAGTACGCGTAGCGTTTCGGGCAGGTCCCTGGAATACGATCCCCTGCCGCGAAGAATCGTTTTTACAACCAAGTACTCATTTTACTGTTGAGTTAACCAGAGGCTACAGTTAAGGATTTGCGCCCAGTAAATCCTCCCCGGCCAGGATACGAACCCATGACAAAGCGCTCGCGGAACGCCAGGCGAGTGTCTTACCACCACACTACGAAGACAATGGTGTACACAACACCATTGACCACTGGCACTGGCATACAAACAGTACCACCAGCACATGACGGTGGTGCAACACCACATACAACACCACCAGTGAACACACTCTCACCAGCAACAACACCGCACACAGTACATCTGATGACCAACACCTCCACAATGGATAACCATGCTGAAGAAAGTCTCACTATCCTACAATGGAACTGCAATGGCGTTCGCAATAGAATTAATGACATCATACAATACGCTCGTGAACACCAAACTGACGTCATAGTGCTACAGGAGACGATGGTAGGTGATGACTTCAACCCAAGGTTCAGCGGTTATCGCAAGTTCTCCCTGCCACATGGGGAAAGAAAACGGGGTCTCATCACTTATGTAAATAACAACATTCCCGCACAGATTATTGATGACCTGCACATGGGGGATGAGTTTGAATCACTGGGAGTAACCCTTTACTTAAACAATAATGCCCTACATATAATCAACCTATATGTGCCACAGAGTAAACTTGACCTTGACACACTGCCTGAGTTTGTTAATGAAGAACCTACCCTGCTGGTTGGTGACCTGAATGCCAGACACCCACACTTTGGTGCCAACTGTCATCAGCCCAATGTCAATGGACGGAAACTGTCACTCTTTGTCAGGGGAAGTGAAAACCTTAGGGTCCTGGGTGATGAACAGCCAACTCACCTCAGAGGAGGAAGATTAGATTATGCTCTCCTGCTGAATGCACAGGACACGGATGCCAGTACACACATTGTGCACAGTTTATGTAGTGACCATTGGGCACTGATTACCACCGTCGACATGAGCAAGAGAAGGAAAGAGACAAATAAAAGAAAAAGGTTATCACTCGGACCAGATATGAGGCCGCACTTCATAAACAGGATGAGTGACTGGTTCACGGAATACCAAATCCCAGAAGACATTAACACATTTGTTGATGACCTTAACCACCAAATTGAGAGCTGTCTAAGAGTTCCGCGCCGTACGCCTGGGCGAAGTAACCCTCAGAGGAAGAAAATAAAATGGTATGAGAATGATTACATAAAGATGCTTAACGCAAATGTGCGAGACATGAGTAGAGAGTACCGGAGACATCCCACTGAAAGTAACCAAGAGTTGTTTAAAACAGTGTGTCAAGTAGCCAGGGAAGAGAAGATTAAAGAGCGGGAAAGACAATGGCTTGAGTTCACTAGCTCTATTGGACGGGAAACACCTGCAAGACAAGTGTGGGCAAAAATTCAGATAGCTAAGGGGGGCAGAGCCCGGCCTGCGGCTCACAAAGACCCCCAGGGTAAGGCTGAGGAACTAATTCACAAGTGGAGTGATGCAGCATCCTCCTCCTCCCTCCCTGCAGAAATCAGCAGGGAACAGCTCCTGCGACATGATGACAGAAGAATTAGGATAACAAGAGCACTGTCTAGTGATGACGAGTATGGGGAACCAATCACAGCCCAAGAAGTAAGGGGCGCTATGAAAAAGGGTAAAAGTACAGCACCTGGTGAAGATGGCGTCACCTACGACATACTCAATGCACTGTGTGAAGTGTCTGGGAATCCACTACTCCACCTGTTTAACAAGTCATTCCTAAGTGGAGTGTTGCCCACACAATGGAAACACGCAATAATTATTCCCATACCGAAGCCTAATGACCCGGGTAATTACAGACCTATCAGTCTCGTGTCATGCACTTGCAAGATGCTTGAAAGGATCATCCTAAACCGACTGTTGCACAAAATAGGCAGGTTAGGGGAGGGGGTCAATGGATTTGTTAAAGGACGGAGCACAGCAAATTGTATAGTTAATTACTTGGTTAATGACACGGCTAGGTACTCTGTATTTGTTGACATCAAAGGAGCCTTCGACAAAGCACAGGGGATTGCGATCCTGGACGAGCTTGCATGCATGGGTGTCAAGGGGAGACTCATGAAATGGGTTGAAGACTACCTCACAGGAAGGAAAGCCAAGGTTTGCTTCAATGGAGCAGTCTCCAGAACAATGAGTATGGAACTCGGGACCCCCCAAGGCGGAGTCTTAAGCCCTACACTATTCAATGTACTTATGAACGCCATTGCAAACATTGATTTTCCGGAAGGAACACAACAAGTGGGATATGCAGATGATGTCCTAATACAAGCTCCCACCTTGGGAAAAATTGAACAGTCCATTGAACTCCTCGGAAGGAAATGTATTGAGCTCGGTTTCACTCTCTCCACAAACAAGACGAAGGCATACTCCCATCACAAGCGGAGAGCAAATGAAGAACTGCAAATTAATGGTGTAACACTTGAATGGGTTGACCACTACCGGTACCTTGGCGTCACTGTCTGCTCTAACAAGGGAAAGAAAGAGGAGCTCAATCAACTCATAGGAACATGCAAAAGTCGACTCAGGGCACTGAAAGCTATGACCTGGAATGGACATGGAGCCTCTATTGCCGTGCTCAAAATGATGTACACAGCCTATGTGCGCTCCGCCATAGACTATGCCGCACCAGTACTGTGCACCTACTCCCAAACCGATATGAAAAGGCTTGAAAGCATTCAAAATGAAGCCATGACAATCATTCTTGGAGTCCCAAGAACTGCCAAAACGTCTAATCTACGAGAGGAGTTGTCCCTTCCCAGTATTAAAAGCAGAATTCAGGAGCTGAATGCTAAGCTTGCAATTAGGATAGCCAGAGATCCCCATTACAATGATATTGCCAAGAAAAAACTGAGCTCTGTGCTACTTTCAGGGGGAAACAGGAGAAGCAAAAAATGGCATCACAGAGCAGTCTGCTACCTTGAAGAGCTTCACCTGCTTGAGCAAGCCCGTGAGCTCCTGCCTGTAGAGAGGTTACCTCCCTGGGAGGATGACTCATGTAAGATCATCATCAATGAAATGGCAATGAAAAAATCCAACATGATACCACAAGAAATGAGGCACAAGTATCTCGAGGACATTTATAAAGAAGCCGGAGATGAACTAGATCAAATCTACACTGACGGGTCATCTAATCCTATCAATGGCAGGGCTGGTGCAGCATACACGGTAATCAAGGATAATACCTTCCAACGCAGAAATGAAGAAAAAGCACGTATTGAGAACTATGCCTCTTCAACGCAAGCAGAGCTAACTGCCATTGTTATGGCGTTAAGGTTTCTTGAACGGAACACTAATGGTGCAGTGATTTGCACCGATTCAAAAGCAGCACTGCAAAGCCTAAGTAAAAATCAGGCAGAAAATCTTGCAATAGTCGCTGAAATCAAGAGAGCTGTGAGAGTACTTACCAATCAGGGAAGAGTCATCAAGTTTCTGTGGATCCCCTCCCATGTTGGAATATGTGGGAATGAACGAGCAGATGTGCTGGCTGCTGAAGGCGCTGAAGGAGACCATATTGAATACTTCATACCCAAGACTCAACTACAAATTAGAGGTATTATCAGGCAACATCACCGTGACAAGGTAACTGAGGAAAGGAGGATAGAAGCACAAACCAGTGAATCTGTACGATGGTACAACATGGTTGCAGCTGGCAATCCCAATCAGTATGGCCGAAGAGGAGGACGACGAGTGAGAGAATCTGTAATAGCGAGAATCCGTCTTGGATACAAATATCCATGGAGATTTGGAATGGAAACAACAGTTGATCAGCGAAGTTGCAGAATCTGTGGTGAGAGTGATGGACACCGCCTTGACCACTATCTACGTGAATGTGAACACCTGAGAGACATTAGGAATAACTGTAGAATAATAAACCCCACATTGTTTGAGTTAGGAAAACACTTTTTGTCAAATGTTGATACTGTTCTTAAAAGATTTCCCCATTTTGCACCCGCAAGATAACGTAAGCTTTTAAGGGTTGATAAATGTTAATCTTCTTGTTTGAGGAGCTGTTCACTTGAGACAGTTAAGCAAGTCCCAGCTGTGTCTGGGTACAAGTGACAGGATGAACAACCCAGCGGGTTTTCTTCCTATTGGGGAGTGTTGTACATTCTGCTATGGCGGTATGTTCACTCACAAGATGAGTGGCGCTGCCCAATAAACTCGCCCCTCGGGGCAAAAATTTAAAAAATTTAAAAACCACGAAGACTAAATATTCTAGCTTTGGCCTACCAAAAGTCGTGAACAATTTCTTTAGTATATCGCCATCCATGTATTTAAAAGCAATTCTGAAGTTAGAAAGCGTGGCATAGGCTCCTTGCACAATATTCTTTATGTGGTCCTCAGGTGATAGTTTTCTATCTAGAACCACCCCTAGATCTCTTTCTTTATCAGAATTCTTTAAAGATTTCTCACATAATATATAGGTTGTGTGGGGTCTATGTTCTCCTATTCCACATTCCATAACATGGCATTTATTAACATTAAATTCCATTTGCCAAGTGGTGCTCCATATACTTATTTTGTTCAGGTCATCTTGAAGGGCATGACAATCATCTAAGCTTCTTATCCTTCCTATTATCTTAGCATCATCAGCAAACTTGTTCATATAATTCTGTATACCAACTGGTAGATCATTTATGTAGACAATAAACATCACTGGTGCAAGAACTGAACCCTGTGGTACTCCACTTGTGACAATGCTCCAGTTTGATACATTGCCTCTGATTACTGCCCTCATTTTTCTATCAGTCAGAAAATTTTTCATCCATGTTAGAAGCTTACCTGTCACCCCTCCAATATTTTCCAGTTTCCAGAACAACCTCTTATGTGGAACTCTGTCGAAAGCCTTTTTTAGGTCCAGATAGATGCAGTCAACCCAACCATCTCTTTCCTGTAATAACTCTGTTGCTCGATCATAGAAACTGAGTAAATTCGATACACAGGATCTTCCAGATCGAAAACCATACTGTCTGTCTGATATTATATCATTTCTCTCCAGGTGTTCTACCCATTTAGTTTTAATTATTTTGTTCAATATTTTGACTATTACACTTGTCAATGATACAGGTCTATAATTAAGGGGGTCTTCCCTGCTTCCAGGGTGTAGCTGTAGTGATGATATGTGATGATGGTTCTGCTGGGTGTGGCTATAGTGATGATATGTGATGATGGTTGTACTGAAACAAATCCACAAGGGCCGTGACGAGGATTCGAACCTACGTAGAATCCTCGTCACGGCCCTTGTAGATTTGTTCATATGATGCAACACGCTATTGTGATTTCTGTGTGTAATGGTTGTGCTGGGTGTAGCCACAGTGATGATGGTTGTGCTGGGTGTAGCCACAGTGATGATGGTTGTGCTGGGTGTAGCCACAGTGATGATGGTTGTGCTGGGTGTAGCCACAGTGATGATGGTTGTGCTGGGTGTAGCCATAGTGATGATAGTTGTGCTGGGTGTAGCCACAGTGATGATGGTTGTGCTGGGTGTAGCCACAGTGATGATGGTTGTGCTGGGTATAGCCACAGTGATGATGGTTGTGCTGGGTGTAGCCACAGTGATGATGGTTGTGCTGGGTGTAGCCATAGTGATGATGGTTGTGCTGGGTGTAGCCACAGTGATGATGGTTGTGCTGGGTGTAGCCATAGTGATGATGGTTGTGCTGGGTGTAGCCACAGTGATGATGGTTGTGCTGGGTGTAGCCATAGTGATGATGGTTGTGCTGGGTGTAGCCACAGTGATGATGGTTGTGCTGGGTGTAGCCATAGTGATGATGGTTGTGCTGGGTGTAGCCATAGTGATGATGGTTGTGCTGGGTGTAGCCATAGTGATGATGGTTGTGCTGGGTGTAGCCACAGTGATGATGGTTGTGCTGGGTGTAGCCACAGTGATGATGGTTGTGCTGGGTGTAGCCATAGTGATGATGGTTGTGCTGGGTGTAGCCACAGTGATGATGGTTGTGCTGGGTGTAGCCATAGTGATGATGGTTGTGCTGGGTGTAGCCACAGTAATGATGGTTGTGCTGGGTGTAGCCATAGTGATGATGGTTGTGCTGGGTGTAGCCATAGTGATGATGGTTGTGCTGGGTGTAGCCATAGTGATGATGGTTGTGCTGGGTGTAGCCATAGTGATGATGGTTGTGCTGGGTGTAGCCACAGTGATGATGGTTGTGCTGGGTGTAGCCACAGTGATGATGGTTGTGCTGGGTGTAGCCACAGTGATGATGGTTGTGCTGGGTGTAGCCATAGTGATGATGGTTGTGCTGGGTGTAGCCACAGTGATGATGGTTGTGCTGGGTGTAGCCATAGTGATGATGGTTGTGCTGGGTGTAGCCACAGTGATGATGGTTGTGCTGGGTGTAGCCACAGTGATGATGGTTGTGCTGGGTGTAGCCATAGTGATGATGGTTGTGTTGGGTGTAGCCACAGTGATGATGGTTGTGCTGGGTGTAGCCACAGTGATGATGGTTGTGCTGGGTGTAGCCATAGTGATGATGGTTGTGTTGGGTGTAGCCACAGTGATGATGGTTGTGCTGGGTGTAGCCATAGTGATGATGGTTGTGCTGGGTGTAGCCACAGTGATGATGGTTGTGCTGGGTGTAGCCACAGTGATGATGGTTGTGCTGGATATAGCCACAGTGATGATGGTTGTGCTGGGTGTAGCCACAGTGATGATGGTTGTGCTGGGTGTAGCCATAGTGATGATGGTTGTGCTGGGTGTAGCCACAGTGATGATGGTTGTGCTGGGTGTAGCCACAGTGATGATGGTTGTGCTGGGTATAGCCATAGTGATGATAGTTGTTCTGGGTGTAGCCATAGTGATGATGGTTGTGCTAGGTATAGCCATAGTGATGATAGTTGTTCTGGGTGTAGCCATAGTGATGATGGTTGTGCTAGGTATAGCCATTGTGATGATGTGATGATGGTTGTGCTGGGTGTAGCCATAGTGATATGTGATGATGAGTGTGCTGGGTGTAGCCATAGTGATAGGTGATGATGAGTGTGCTGGGTGTAGCCATAGTGATATGTGATGATGAGTGTGCTGGGTGTAGCC
This sequence comes from Procambarus clarkii, assembly GCF_040958095.1. Lineage (NCBI taxonomy): Eukaryota > Metazoa > Arthropoda > Malacostraca > Decapoda > Cambaridae > Procambarus > Procambarus clarkii. The sequence continues at coordinate 32,299,886 of NC_091165.1, read as the reverse complement.
ATAGTAATATGTGATGATGAGTGTGCTGGGTGTAGCCACAGTGATATGTGATGATGAGTGTGCTGGGTGTAGCCATAGTGATATGTGATGATGAGTGTGCTGGGTGTAGCCATAGTGATATGTGATGATGAGTGTGCTGGGTGTAGCCATAGTAATATGTGATGATGAGTGTGCTGGGTGTAGCCATAGTGATGATATGTGATAATAGGTGTGCTGGGTGTAGCTATAGTGATGATATGTGATGATGAGTGTGCTGGGTGTAGCAATAGTGATATGTGATGATGAGTGTGCTGGGTGTAGCCATAGTGATATGTGATGATGAGTGTGCTGGGTGTAGCCATAGTGATATGTGATGATGAGTGTGCTGGGTGTAGCCATAGTAATATGTGATGATGAGTGTGCTGGGTGTAGCCATAGTGATGATATGTGATAATAGGTGTGCTGGGTGTAGCTATAGTATTGATATGTGATGATGAGTGTGCTGGGTGTAGCCATAGTAATATGTGATGATGAGTGTGCTGGGTGTAGCCATAGTGATGATATGTGATAATAGGTGTGCTGGGTGTAGCTATAGTGATGATATGTGATGATGAGTGTGCTGGGTGTAGCAATAGTGATATGTGATGATGAGTGTGCTGGGTGTAGCCATAGTGATATGTGATGATGAGTGTGCTGGGTGTAGCCATAGTGATATGTGATGATGAGTGTGCTGGGTGTAGCCATAGTGATGATATGTGATAATAGGTGTGCTGGGTGTAGCTATAGTGATGATATGTGATGATGAGTGTGCTGGGTGTAGCCATAGTGATATGTGATGATGAGTGTGCTGGGTGTAGCCATAGTGATATGTGATGATGAGTGTGCTGGGTGTAGCAATAGTGATATGTGATGATGAGTGTGCTGGGTGTAGCAATAGTGATGATATGTGATGATGAGTGTGCTGGGTGTAGCCATAGTGATATGTGATGATGAGTGTGCTGGGTGTAGCAATAGTAATATGTGATGATGAGTGTGCTGGGTGTAGCAATAGTGATATGTGATGATGAGTGTGCTGGGTGTAGCAATAGTGATGATATGTGATGATGAGTGTGCTGGGTGTAGCAATAGTGATGATATGTGATGATGAGTGTGCTGGGTGTAGCCATAGTAATATGTGATGATGAGTGTGCTGGGTGTAGCAATAGTGATATGTGATGATGAGTGTGCTGGGTGTAGTAATAGTGATATGTGATGATGAGTGTGCTGGGTGTAGCAATAGTGATGATATGTGATGATGAGTGTGCTGGGTGTAGCCATAGTGATGATGGTTGTGTTGGGTGTAGCCACAGTGATGATGGTTGTGCTGGGTGTAGCCATAGTGATGATGGTTGTGCTGTGTGTAGCCACAGTGATGATGGTTGTGCTGGGTGTAGCCACAGTGATGATGGTTGTGCTGGATATAGCCACAGTGATGATGGTTGTGCTGGGTGTAGCCACAGTGATGATGGTTGTGCTGGGTGTAGCCATAGTGATGATGGTTGTGCTGGGTGTAGCCACAGTGATGATGGTTGTGCTGGGTGTAGCCACAGTGATGATGGTTGTGCTGGGTATAGCCATAGTGATGATAGTTGTTCTGGGTGTAGCCATAGTGATGATGGTTGTGCTAGGTATAGCCATAGTGATGATAGTTGTTCTGGGTGTAGCCATAGTGATGATGGTTGTGCTAGGTATAGCCATTGTGATGATGTGATGATGGTTGTGCTGGGTGTAGCCATAGTGATATGTGATGATGAGTGTGCTGGGTGTAGCCATAGTGATAGGTGATGATGAGTGTGCTGGGTGTAGCCATAGTGATATGTGATGATGAGTGTGCTGGGTGTAGCCATAGTAATATGTGATGATGAGTGTGCTGGGTGTAGCCACAGTGATATGTGATGATGAGTGTGCTGGGTGTAGCCATAGTGATATGTGATGATGAGTGTGCTGGGTGTAGCCATAGTGATATGTGATGATGAGTGTGCTGGGTGTAGCCATAGTAATATGTGATGATGAGTGTGCTGGGTGTAGCCATAGTGATGATATGTGATAATAGGTGTGCTGGGTGTAGCTATAGTGATGATATGTGATGATGAGTGTGCTGGGTGTAGCAATAGTGATATGTGATGATGAGTGTGCTGGGTGTAGCCATAGTGATATGTGATGATGAGTGTGCTGGGTGTAGCCATAGTGATATGTGATGATGAGTGTGCTGGGTGTAGCCATAGTAATATGTGATGATGAGTGTGCTGGGTGTAGCCATAGTGATGATATGTGATAATAGGTGTGCTGGGTGTAGCTATAGTATTGATATGTGATGATGAGTGTGCTGGGTGTAGCCATAGTAATATGTGATGATGAGTGTGCTGGGTGTAGCCATAGTGATGATATGTGATAATAGGTGTGCTGGGTGTAGCTATAGTGATGATATGTGATGATGAGTGTGCTGGGTGTAGCAATAGTGATATGTGATGATGAGTGTGCTGGGTGTAGCCATAGTGATATGTGATGATGAGTGTGCTGGGTGTAGCCATAGTGATATGTGATGATGAGTGTGCTGGGTGTAGCCATAGTGATGATATGTGATAATAGGTGTGCTGGGTGTAGCTATAGTGATGATATGTGATGATGAGTGTGCTGGGTGTAGCCATAGTGATATGTGATGATGAGTGTGCTGGGTGTAGCCATAGTGATATGTGATGATGAGTGTGCTGGGTGTAGCAATAGTGATATGTGATGATGAGTGTGCTGGGTGTAGCAATAGTGATGATATGTGATGATGAGTGTGCTGGGTGTAGCCATAGTGATATGTGATGATGAGTGTGCTGGGTGTAGCAATAGTAATATGTGATGATGAGTGTGCTGGGTGTAGCAATAGTGATATGTGATGATGAGTGTGCTGGGTGTAGCAATAGTGATGATATGTGATGATGAGTGTGCTGGGTGTAGCAATAGTGATGATATGTGATGATGAGTGTGCTGGGTGTAGCCATAGTAATATGTGATGATGAGTGTGCTGGGTGTAGCAATAGTGATATGTGATGATGAGTGTGCTGGGTGTAGTAATAGTGATATGTGATGATGAGTGTGCTGGGTGTAGCAATAGTGATGATATGTGATGATGAGTGTGCTGGGTGTAGCCATAGTGATATATGATGATGAGTGTGCTGGGTGTAGCAATAGTATTATGTGATGATGAGTGTGCTGGGTGTAGCCATAGTGATATGTGATGATGAGTGTGCTGGGTGTAGCAATAGTAATATGTGATGATGAGTGTGCTGGGTGTAGCCATAGTAATATGTGATGATGAGTGTGCTGGGTGTAGCAATAGTGATATGTGATGATGAGTGTGCTGGGTGTAGCAATAGTGATATGTGAAGATGAGTGTGCTGGGTGTAGCCATAATGATATGTGATGATGAGTGTGCTGGGTGTAGCCATAGTGATATGTGATGATGAGTGTGCTGGGTGTAGCCATAGTGATATGTGATGATGAGTGTGCTGGGTGTAGCCATAGTGATATGTGATGATGAGTGTGCTGGGTGTAGCAATAGTGATATGTGATGATGAGTGTGCTGGGTGTAGCAATAGTGATATGTGATGATGAGTGTGCTGGGTGTAGCAATAGTGATGATATGTGATGATGAGTGTGCTGGGTGTAGCCATAGTGATATGTGATGATGAGTGTGCTGGGTGTAGCAATAGTAATATGTGATGATGAGTGTGATGGGTGTAGCAATAGTGATATGTGATGATGAGTGTGCTGGGTGTAGCCATAGTGATATGTGATGATGAGTGTGCTGGGTGTAGCCATAGTGATATGTGATGATGAGTGTGCTGGGTGTAGCCATAGTGATGATATGTGATAATAGGTGTGCTGGGTGTAGCTATAGTGATGATATGTGATGATGAGTGTGCTGGGTGTAGCCATAGTGATATGTGATGATGAGTGTGCTGGGTGTAGCCATAGTGATATGTGATGATGAGTGTGCTGGGTGTAGCAATAGTGATATGTGATGATGAGTGTGCTGGGTGTAGCAATAGTGATGATATGTGATGATGAGTGTGCTGGGTGTAGCCATAGTGATATGTGATGATGAGTGTGCTGGGTGTAGCAATAGTAATATGTGATGATGAGTGTGCTGGGTGTAGCAATAGTGATATGTGATGATGAGTGTGCTGGGTGTAGCAATAGTGATGATATGTGATGATGAGTGTGCTGGGTGTAGCAATAGTGATGATATGTGATGATGAGTGTGCTGGGTGTAGCCATAGTAATATGTGATGATGAGTGTGCTGGGTGTAGCAATAGTGATATGTGATGATGAGTGTGCTGGGTGTAGCAATAGTGATATGTGATGATGAGTGTGCTGGGTGTAGCAATAGTGATGATATGTGATGATGAGTGTGCTGGGTGTAGCCATAGTGATATATGATGATGAGTGTGCTGGGTGTAGCAATAGTAATATGTGATGATGAGTGTGCTGGGTGTAGCCATAGTGATATGTGATGATGAGTGTGCTGGGTGTAGCAATAGTAATATGTGATGATGAGTGTGCTGGGTGTAGCCATAGTAATATGTGATGATGAGTGTGCTGGGTGTAGCAATAGTGATATGTGATGATGAGTGTGCTGGGTGTAGCAATAGTGATATGTGATGATGAGTGTGCTGGGTGTAGCCATAATGATATGTGATGATGAGTGTGCTGGGTGTAGCCATAGTGATATGTGATGATGAGTGTGCTGGGTGTAGCCATAGTGATATGTGATGATGAGTGTGCTGGGTGTAGCCATAGTGATATGTGATGATGAGTGTGCTGGGTGTAGCAATAGTGATATGTGATGATGAGTGTGCTGGGTGTAGCAATAGTGATATGTGATGATGAGTGTGCTGGGTGTAGCAATAGTGATATGTGATGATGAGTGTGCTGGGTGTAGCAATAGTGATGATATGTGATGATGAGTGTGCTGGGTGTAGCAATAGTAATATGTGATGATGAGTGTGCTGGGTGTAGCAATAGTAATATGTGATGATGAGTGTGCTGGGTGTAGCCATAGTGATATGTGATGATGAGTGTGCTGGGTGTAGCAATAGTGATATGTGATGATGAGTGTGCTGGGTGTAGCCATAGTAATATGTGATGATGAGTGTGCTGGGTGTAGCAATAGTGATATGTGATGATGAGTGTGCTGGGTGTAGCAATAGTGATATGTGATGATGAGTGTGCTGGGTGTAGCCATAATGATATGTGATGATGAGTGTGCTGGGTGTAGCCATAGTGATATGTGATGATGAGTGTGCTGGGTGTAGCCATAGTGATATGTGATGATGAGTGTGCTGGGTGTAGCCATAGTGATATGTGATGATGAGTGTGCTGGGTGTAGCAATAGTAATATGTGATGATGAGTGTGCTGGGTGTAGCAATAGTGATATGTGATGATGAGTGTGCTGGGTGTAGCAATAGTGATATGTGATGATGAGTGTGCTGGGTGTAGCAATAGTGATATGTGATGATGAGTGTGCTGGGTGTAGCCATAGTGATATGTGATGATGAGTGTGCTGGGTGTAGCCATAGTGATATGTGATGATGAGTGTGCTGTGTGTAGCCATAGTGATATGTGATGATGAGTGTGCTGGGTGTAGCCATAGTGATATGTGATGATGAGTGTGCTGGGTGTAGCAGTAGTGATATGTGATGATGAGTGTGCTGGGTGTAGCAATAGTGATATGTGATGATGAGTGTGCTGGGTGTAGCAATAGTGATGATATGTGATGATGAGTGTGCTGGGTGTAGCCATAGTGATATGTGATGATGAGTGTGCTGGGTGTAGCAATAGTAATATGTGATGATGAGTGTGCTGGGTGTAGCCATAGTGATATGTGATGATGAGTGTGCTGGGTGTAGCAATAGTAATATGTGATGATGAGTGTGCTGGCTGTAGCCATAGTAATATGTGATGATGAGTGTGCTGGGTGTAGCCATAGTGATATGTGATGATGAGTGTGCTGGGTGTAGCCATAGTGATATGTGATGATGAGTGTGCTAGGTGTCGCCATAGTGATATGTGATGATGAGTGTGCTGGGTGTAGCAATAGTAATATGTGATGATGAGTGTGCTGGGTGTAGCCATAGTAATATGTGATGATGAGTGTGCTGGGTGTAGCAATAGTAATATGTGATGATGAGTGTGCTGGGTGTAGCCATAGTGATATGTGATGATGAGTGTGCTGGGTGTAGCAATAGTAATATGTGATGATGAGTGTGCTGGGTGTAGCCATAGTGATATGTGATGATGAGTGTGCTGGGTGTAGCCATAGTGATGATAGATGATGTAGAGGGCGAGCAGGTGGCGGCCATCGCCAGGTGTGCCAACATCAGCAGATAAAAATAGATGGACAAACTTAGCAGTTCCTTATATTCAATATTTTCACCTCTATCAGTGTAGACGAGAACGATGCTACACTTGCTTGGAGTCAGGCCAATGATAAGTGTTTTCTTGTATAACCTTTATTATGTATAATTATTCCAGTATACACTTTAATGGAACACTTTCCTTAATAAATCCGTTTTGAAATGTTAGTGAAGAGGCTGCCGTGTCAGTCGTGCCGACCGCTTCCCCACACTCACCCTGATGCAGTCAATAGTCACCTAGGAGCCTTATGGTGAGATGTATACATGCCTGATAGACAACTGGGTAGTGTATACATGCCTGACAGACAACTGGGTAGTGTATACATGCCTGATAGACAACTGAGTAGTGTATACTTGCCTGATAGACAACTGGGTAGTGTATACATGCCTGATAGACAACTGGGTAGGGTATACATGCCTGATAGACAACTGGGTAGGGTATACATGCCTGATAGACAACTGGGTAGTGTATACATGCCTGATAGACAACTGGATAGAGCGTGATAGATAACTGGGTAGTGTATACATGCGTGATAGACAACTGGGTAGTGTATACATGCGTAATAGACAACTGGGCAGTGTATACATGCCTGATAGACAACCGGGTAGTGTATACATGCCTGATAGACAACCGGGTAGTGTATACATGCCTGATAGACAACCGGGTAGTGTATACATGCCTGATAGACAACTGGGTAGGGTATACATGCCTGATAGACAACTGGGTAGTGTATACATGCCTGGTAGACAACTGGGTAGTGTATTCATGCCTGATAGACAACTGGATAGAGCGTGATAGACAACTGGGTAGTGTATACATGCCTGATAGACAACTGCGTAGTGTATACATGCGTGATAGACAACTGGGTAGTGTATACATGCCTGATAGACAACCGGGTAGTGTATACATGCCTGATAGACAACTGCGTAGTGTATACATGCGTGATAGACAACTGGGTAGTGTATACATGCGTGATAGACAACTGGGTAGTGTATACATGCCTGATAGACAACCGGGTAGTGTATACATGCCTGATAGACAACCGGGTAGTGTATACATGCCTGATAGACAACCGGGTAGTGTATACATGCCTGATAGACAACTGGGTAGGGTATACATGCCTGATAGACAACTGGGTAGTGTATACATGCCTGATAGACAACTGGGTAGTGTATACATGCCTGATAGACAACCGGGTAGTGTATACATGCCTGATAGACAACCGGGTAGTGTATACATGCCTGATAGACAACCGGGTAGTGTATACATGCCTGATAGACAACCGGGTAGTGTATACATGCCTGATAGACAACTGGGTAGTGTATACATGCCTGATAGACAACCGGGTAGTGTATTATCAAGGACCTTGACTATAATGGGGAGATCCTCCTAGGTAGAGCCACTACACATCAACAAATGGGGTGAGGACTTAGGGCAGGATCCCCGAAATTAATCACAGAGTGATAAATCAAACAGTAGCCATTGATTCTGATTGTTGCTGCCGGAGCCGGCTAATTTATTGTGCACCTCATACTCATCCTGTGAGCGGTAGCGCAAAAAGCGTTACAGAGCACACAAAAGGTCTTTATCAGATCTCATCTTAAATTATTACATAAACAATTTCATCTATCCATCACACCTTATAGTTACAATGTCAGCTAGTTACAGAGAATGTTCTATTTCAAGAACTATATATTTACAGTAAGTCATTATACATTAATGGTAGGTCTTATCGCTAATACATAATTGTTTGACCAATGGAGATATTACAGAGTCATAGGGGAGCTTCTGTTTATTATTAGTCTTCACAATACACTACTTGTTTCTTAATCTCATATGTCGTTTATCTACTGGAAGCGAAATGTGGGTACTGTGCAAGGATTTCAGGTATTTTATCCTTGGTAATAAGATAGGTTGCCATATCATACAGAGTGAGCTTAGATTTATCTCTAAATGGCTCAAGTTTACTACAATCCAAGATATAGTGTTCGAGTGTGTGTCCCTGTCTTTGTCCACACACTTTAGACTTTACTTCATCTAGATCCCTATGCAAGCCCAACTGCCAGAGATACTTGTAGCCAAGTCTTATACGAGCTGTGACAACATCTGTTAGTCTACTGACTTTGTTACTTGCCCCATACACATGTTTTACTTCACACATTTCATTGTGATGAACAATGGACCTACTAGTTCCAGTTTGCACAGTTCTACTTTCTTCAAATTCATCTAGGAGTTCTCGTCTAATGACACTTTTAAGGGACCTATTTGATGACTCAAGATTCCGTTCAATACTGTCTTTATTTACTGCAGCCTTGGCAAGGGCGTCAACTTTGTCATGTTCCTGCAGGCCAATGTGAGAAGGAATCCACAACAATTTTATATTTATCCTCTTGCTAAGTATTCTAACATATCTACGTCTAGCTTCCAAGACAAGCACGTTATTACTTGATTGCAAACTGTTTATTGCTCGTAGTGAGGATAGGGAGTCAGAAATAATTAAGCTGTCTACTTCAGTGTTGTCAATAATTTCGAGTGCTACCAGTATCGCTACCAACTCTGCTTGCATTGTGGACGCCCAGTTACTAATTCGGATATTTCTTTGAATTGTGCTGCCATCGGGCTGATGAGCAATAACAGCACTTCCTGCCCTCCCTGTAGCTGTATTGAGTGATCCGTCAGTGTATATGGTCTGTGCAATGTTGTTTTCAGCTTGTATATTGTGAATGTGTTCTATGGTGCTTAATTTAGCAGCAAGCTGAGCATGAGGGTTGCTTGTGATTAGTTTCTTGGTGGGGTATGCAGGGGTCAGGATGTCAAAAGGTACTATCTGCCAGGGTGGAAGGAAGTGCTGTACTCTTTCATCTGTATATACATCGTGCAGTCCCATCATTTTAATATGAGTGGCTGTTCTTTGTATCCATTTAGACTCGCCGGCTCCATTTTGTGTGTTCTAACAGTGCAACTGACACAATGTTGTTTTTGTTATCACGCAGAAGCTTTAGTCCCATCATAAGATTGATTTCAAATATTCTATCTCTAATGCTCAGTATATTTAATTCTTTCCACATGTTGAGAACTTTAATAGTTATAGGACAGCCGAGTATAATTCTGAGTGCTTCCTTTTGCATTTTTTCCAGTCTATCAATACTTTTGCCATTTTGCAGGATTACAGCTGGTGCATGATAGTCTATCAGAGACCTTATATAAGCTAAGTACATCCTTTTTGGTATTCAAATATTAACACTGTATTTCGGGCTGTACCCACTACAGTTCTGAGAGCCTTGAGCCTGTCTCTACACTGTTGATGTAACATATTGACTGCAGTTGAGGTACAAGGGACAGAGACTCCATCAGGAGAGTGGACACTCTCGAGTGGTGCCACTGACACTACACTAAGTCAGACGTCACTAAGAGAGGAACGTTGCTCAGAAACTACATGTTGTCACGTGTTCACTACATGTTGTCACGTGTTCACTACATGTTGTCACGTGTTCACTACATGTTGTCACGTGTTCACTACATGTTGTCACGTGTTCACTACCTGTTGTTACGTGTTCACTACCTGTTGTTACGTGTTCACTACCTGTTGTCACGTGTTCACTACCTGTTGTCACGTGTTCACTACCTGTTGTCACGTGTTCACTACCTGTTGTCACGTGTTCACTACATGTTGTCACGTGTTCACTACATGTTGTCACGTGTTCACTACATGTTGTCACGTGTTCACTACCTGTTATCACGTGTTCACTACATGTTATCACGTGTTCACTACCTGTTGTCACGTGTTCACTACATGTTGTCACGTGTTCACTATCTGTTATCACGTGTTCACTACATGTTGTCACGTGTTCACTACCTGTTATCACGTGTTCACTACATGTTGTCACGTGTTCACTACATGTTGTCACGTGTTCACTACATGTCATCACGTGTTCACTACATGTTGTCACGTGTTCACTACATGTTATCACGTGTTCACTACATGTTATCACGTGTTCACTACCTGTTATCACGTGTTCACTACATGTTATCACGTGTTCACACCCAGAACTGAGCAAACGGTGACCTGCTTTTCTCTCCTCAACTCGGGTGACCTCATTTTAGGTTCCCTTGATCTTTCTTTATCATTGACCGGTCTGCGGGTCAGAGTATCTCTCTCTCTCTCTGTTCAGAGCTCTTACTTGAACAAGAGCAAACAAAGTTGTCTAACAGACAAACATCTATTACACAAACAACAAAACAAAATTCCGTTTTCCGGAGAATATTAGGATTAAGAACTTGTCCAAAACGTTATGCGTGCTAGTGGCTGTACAACAATGTAAGAACTTTTGTATAAATAAATGAATAAATAAATAAATAAATAAATAAATAAATAAATAAATAAATAAATAAATAAATACATGAATAAAAACATATTTAACGAAACGCTTTGCGTAATAGTGGCTTTAGGCATTGTATGTACTAGCTCTTATCTATAAAGCCAACAAACTTTGTAAAATCTCTTTATTTATGTACCTTTGCCTAAATAAAAATTATTAGTATTATTATTATTATTTAGTTTGAATCTGGGGATATCAAAGAGATATTTATTTCTGGTTTGGTTCCATTACATCTACCAAGGTTTAAACAGAAGATAGTCTTTAATGTTAAGGAGGTCATTCTACTGTTTAGGACCCTTCATTGAACATTTCGGTTTTGGTTAACTTGCACTCTAGGAATATGAAAAATATATTTGTTTCTTGTGAAATGCCCATGGGTTCTGTTACAGCCCTCTAGGAGTGAAACGTTTAAGGTCAGAATTAGCATTGAAGTTTGGAGTTATATAGGTACCGAGTACTCTTGAGAGTACCTGCGGCCAGTGCCGTCTTAAGAGTGGCCCACTAGCCAGGTACCCAGGGGCCCACTGGCCAGGTACCCAGGAGCCCACTGGCCAGGTACCCAGGGGCCCACTGGCCAGGTACCCAGGGACCCACTGGACAGGTACCCAGGGGCTGGCCTGGTACCCAGGGACCCACTGGCCAGGTACCCAGGGGCCCACTGGCCTGGTACCCAGGGGCCCACTGGCCTAGTACCCAGGGACCCACTGGCCAGGGACCCACTGGCCAGGTACCCAGGTACCCACTGGCCAGGTACCCAGGGGCCCACTGGCCTGGTACCCAGGGACCCACTGGCCAGGTACCCAGGGACCCACTGGCCAGGTACCCAGGGACCCACTGGCCAGGTACCCAGGGACCCACTGGCCAGGTACCCAAGGACCCACTGGCCAGGTACCCAGGTACCCACTGGCCAGGTACCCAGGGGTCCACTGGCCAGGTACCCAGGGGTCCCGTAACTCTAGGGCCCCCATGCTGCCATATGAATTATATTATTCAAGATCTCCTGGCAGCGTGAAGAATTACTCGACCTCTCACAGGAAAAGCCTGGGATTCAAATCCCCTTTCACATGATATATATAATATAAATAATTTTATTCATAACTGTCAGAGGGTAATCCTGTACTTTAGTGGAGGGGCGGGGCCCACCATCTGGGTGGAGGCCCCAGTGCATTGGTGTTCCCAGGGTCTACGGTGCCGTGAAGGTGGCCCCTATGTGCAGTGACTTAATATTTAACATATGTAACGATTTCAGAAGGGGACCTGAATGCTGTTTTGGACTGGAGTTTGTAATTGTTATAGTTGTTGATTTATGTTGACTAATTAGGTGTCGAAATTTTTTTTGGTTCTATAACCCCAGCCACAGATACCATAGGTGAGATATGGGTAGACGGGCGAAAAATATAATGTTACATACTCTATTGTGGAGCGTTTTTGCCTGGGTTGGTATCCTGACTGGCGAGGATACCCGTCTAGGATACTCCCCAAAGCGACCCCGAAGCGTCAGGAGAGTGTTTTACCACTGCGCCACGGGGACATTTAAACTTATACTATTTACTGACGATACTACCCTCATCTACACAGACCCCAACCCACGCACACTAAATAGTATTGTAAATAATGAATTAAAGAACTCCACTCATGGATGTCAAGCAACAAAGTCACACTAAACTCAGAGAAGACCAACTACATTTTATCTGGAAGTAAATCACCAAGCCAAATTCATCAACAGATAGACAATGTCAACGTTAATGGTAAAAATGATGGAAAGTTTCTTGTTCTACACATAGACAAGAGACTGATCTTCAGCACCCACATTCAACACAGCCAAGAAAGTCTAAAACGGTTGATATACTGTTTAAAATCAGATATTAAGTTCCCCATTCTGCTCTCCTCTCACTATACTAGGCACTAATCTATCCCTATCTTACATACAGTATCTGTGCATGGGATTCAACCACTGCAAATTACCTCAAGCTCATCATCTACTATTAGAACTATAACAAACTCTGTCTTCAGACAACACACAGTCCATCTGTGTAAGTCCCTTAACCTCCTAAACATACACTCACTCCACACATTCTCATGTGCTATCTACATGTACAAAACCTTGTTCCTAAATGCTAATCATGATCTGACACTTTTCCTTAATAGATGTAATAGAAGCCATGAGAACCACACCATAAATAAATATCTCTTTGATATCCCCAGAGTCAAACTAAATCTGTGCAAACACTCCATGCAAATAAAGGACCTAATATATGTGTCTCATTCACTAATAAATTAAAAACAAATTCCAGCCTATTATTTATTTAAAAATACAGCAAACCCCCACCACTCCCCCCCCCCCAAAAAAAACTAATTTCATTCACATAATCCCCCCCCCCTCCCCCACATTGTGCTAATAACTCTGACTGTCTCTCGTGCTTCACACTCACCCAATTTAGTGCTTAAGACATGTAACTTCATCTGTTGAATTCAAATTGTGTTACAATGTACCTATTATTACATTTATTGTTAGCTTAAGGACCTGGCCGAGATGTCATGCATGTTAGTGGCTTTGCATGACTGTAATGCTCAATCATCAATGTTAGCTACTCACAACGCTATGTACTTTCTTCTATATAAATACAGAAAATACATATAAAAATAAGTGAGAGAAGAAGCAACAACAACGCATGGCCGGGTACTGCTAGTTCTAAATATATCAAAAAAGTTTCTAAAACTGTTGGCATTCTTTCTAAGATCAGATATTATGTACCTCACCCAATGGGGGTAGAAATAGCCTAAGCTACTCTATCCCTTTGAGATGTATTTCTTTCTTGTCTCAATAAACATACTTGAACTTGAATCTCACTCTGCCCTGGTGACTCTCTATTACCCTCTCATCTATCCTTATCTCAACTATGGTATTTGTGCGTGGGGTTCTACTACCCAAAATCATTTACGTCCTCTAATTACCCAACACAAAGCTGCTATTAGGACAATATCCAATTCTGGCCCCAGACATCACTCGGTACCCTTACTCAAATCTTTGAATATGTTAGATATTAAGTCACTGCACATTCTCTCATGTGTACTCTATATATTTAAAACTCTGAATTGTAATACCAATCCTGACCTTAAACGTTTCGTAGGAGGTTGTAACAGAACCCATGAGCACCACACCAGAAACAAATACCTATTTGATATTCCAAGAGTGCAACTTAACCAAACTAGAAATGCTCTACAAATCAAGGGACCCAGAATGTGGAATGACCTTCCCAATCATGTCAAAGCTGTACCTCTCTCAACCAGTTTAAGACAAAAACTAAGCACTACCTAATAAACTCCGTGTAACCTACCTTACCTCCTAAATGTCAACCCATGTCTTCCTATTTTCAAACAATAATGATTATTGACCAACTTGTTTAACTGCTGATATCTGTCATGAATAAACTTAAAGAAAATTTTAATCTTTTTATTTACTTCATATTCCTTCTGCTGTTCTGCTGTTCCATCCATCATGTAATTATTATCATTCTCCTTTTTTTTCTTTTTTTCAATTCAATTTATGCTTTTGATCTCAATTAGTATTAAGTTTTAGTCTTAAAGCTTTTTCCCCACACCTTGCCCGAAACGCTATGCGTATTAATGGCTTCAGGCATTGTGTGTACTAGCTTTATCTATAAGTCCAACATCATGTTTGTAACTTACTTGCGATGCATGTACCTCTACCTGAATAAACATCTTATCTTTCGTGTCCAAGTCTGGATAACAAGGCCACAGTCAACATAACAACTAAGCTGTATTGTAATTTACTAACCATTGAAGACTAACCTTTTGTAAAAAATTTCTACCAATTGATTACTTTCGATTTGGTAAACTATGTACTTAAAACCCTCATCTTGTGTAGAACGCTACTTGTGGGAAAATTCTGTATCTTACAATCATACAGTCAACCATATCGAAATAAATAATTTAATTGTAATTAAATTTTAAATAATTAAATAAATAAATTAATACTTGTAACTGAATATATAAAATATATATCAGTTTTCCCCACACACCCTATTGGCGAGTCAACCACACTTTGTAGGGAGACCGTGCCTTTGTAGGGAGACCGTGCCTTTGTAGGGAGACCCTACCTTTGTAGGGAGACCGTGCCTTTGTAGGGAGACCGTGCCTTTGTAGGGAGACCGTGCCTTTGTAGGGAGACCGTACCTTTGTAGGGAGACCGTGCCTTTGTAGGAAGACCGTACCTTTGTAGGGAGACCGTGCCTTTGTAGGAAGACCGTACCTTTGTAGGGAGACCGTGCCTTTGTAGGGAGACCGTACCTTTGGTAATGTGACCACCTCTTTACGCTTCCTGTTTCATCAGACGCCGTATCCAGTAAGAGTGAGAGGGGACTGGAGAGTACTGCAGCGGGCATACTTCTTCACGGCCTCTCTCCGGTCACTCCCAGTGTGCCTGTAGTCTTGACGAGGCTGGTGGGCGGTGTTGGTGATGTAACTGTCCAAGCGGACATCTCTCCCACTATTGTACCGCTAGTATAGTACACAGTTGCTACCACTGATACCTTAGCCCAGTCACCCTTGTGCTCCTTGCAGTCTCGACTCCCCAGAGAACGGCCGAGCCTGTCCTCACCACAGAATGCTCCACCAGAACCAGGAAGGACGGAGAGGGATAACTGATGACTGTGGGAACCGACCTGTGAGATTTATATTTATTTAATTTATATGAATTTATATTTACGTTAATTTATATACTTCGATAGCAATTTGTATAATGATAAGTGGACTGTATTTCTGCAATAATCTTATAATCTCACAAATCGATCCTCTACACATTAGGGGGGGTTTATATTTATATATATGCAGCCAATCAAACTACAGTAACTACATACATTGAAAAGGTTCCTTATCTTATAGTACAGCAGGTTAGTCCACCAGGTATAACTAGGGTGTAGACACCAAATTATCCTCTTTGAGGTAGCTTCCATATCACCCAGTAACTGGTGCACAAATCTTCCTTCCTCGTCTTGACCTGTCAAAAGTGCGCTAGCTGTGAAGCCAGATACCTATATATGACAAGTATATCAGAGAAAACAGTACATGGAACATGAAGACCTGGCTTAATTACCTTTAGTTTGAGGCTTCCATGTGATCTAACCGGGTCACCCTATATAATGACATTAATGGCCACTAATGATAAATAATGGGTTTCGGAAAGAACACTTAACTTGATTTGTTGACAGCGTGTTGACAGATGGTACACCTTTGGTATCCATAACACTACGTCCAAGTAAAATTAACAGGAGCCGAATTTGCTCCCGTGTGAGCCTCTGGTCTCGTATAAACAATGGCTGTTTAACACTCCATACTATTGACGTTACTGGCCGACATTGTCCAGAATGATAGGAGCCGAATTTGCTCCACACGTCTCGGAGGTGACACAACAATGGCTCCCTCCTTCCTCCCTGACGCCTGGCCTACTTTGTCCAGATTTCAGAAAGTGATAGAAGGGTCACATTTACTCTACTTTAATATTGATAATTAAGTTAATTTATATAAGATGTTTTATGATGGTAAAGTCCAAAGACTAATGTATTTAAGAATAATTCCCAGCAAAATAGCTGGTGAATTATAATAGTATGTGGTGATGATATCCCGTTTTCTATAGACGGTAATTCCACTACAAGTTACGTTTTCTATGGGTAACTTGTTTATACAATACAGCTATTATCTGTATGATTATTAAATGCTGTCGGATTTTCCGACAATGACCAATGATGTTAAAATAATTGATTACAACCACTTATACCCCAGGATGAAAACCAAGGATTACTCAGAATAACTTCAATCACTGCCACCACTGCTCATAATTTCGGGATAATTAAGCTAATTGACTCAAGAGAAGATTAGTCAATTAGGATAGATTTAACAAAGAATTTTGGATCTTTAATTACTAGAAACGATTGATAGAGTTTCTTGAAACTGCTTACTCAAATCAAGGGGAATATTTAATCTATTTAAACATGTTACGACCCTGGGTTCCTCAGTGGAAACCAGAGGTCAAAATTGAGCTAAATAAATTACCTTATAGTATTGGGAACACATGACGAGGTGCATTTGTTTGTATCTTCCCTGCCAGACATAAGACTATTCTTGTTTATCAAAGAGCATTTAAAGACTGAGCTTGGGGTTGATTATTAAATAATAAAATAGGCACCAACTATGTTTACTAATACTTTCTAATCATTTGTAAAGTAAACCTGAGTAAACTTGGGATAGGAATGCTGTACGATTAGTTGAGTAGTCTGCTGGCAGCGAGTGAACTGAGGGAGGAGAGTGGAAACGCTCCGCTCCGCCTTCTGTGACTGGCGTTCGTGGGGATCAAGACCTTTCTGAGCTGCTCTGCACTCCTCTACCTTTCCTCTTACTTATTTCCCTTACCTTAAGTTCCTGTACCATTAAGTTAAGTCCTGTGTTTTTTAAGTGTGCCTACTCTGGGTTTGTAAGATTGGTGGAGACCTTGGGGTAGTATTTGCCAGTGTTTTGGGTACCCATTAGTGTTGTGTTGTGTTAAGGTACCACGTGGGCTCACTACCCCCTAAGCTGTCCAAGCTTCAAGTGCTTCACTAGTAGTACTTTACCCTAGCTTGTTCTCAGTGTAAACCTTGTATCCTGCCTATGTGGTCCAAGGCTTTTAACGTAAGATAGTGTGGTAAAGTAATTATTATTGTTATTGGTGTGAATGTATATGGGGGGTTGTTAAGGGGTTAATAAACAAGTAAGTTAGTTAAAGGAGTATCCATTCTTCCTGGGTAGGAGATCTATGATCAACCTCTAGGCTGACATTGTGTTGCCAATTAATATTCACTGTGGATATTTTACTTGGGGGCCGGCCCTTTTAGATCTCCCATATTTGATAACTCTTAATGCTAACTACTACCCCTACATCCATTTATACTAGATCCCCCATAGTACAGACCACAATTTTTAACAGAACACTTTGGGGATCACAGGAGTTTCCAAAACACTTCAAGAACTGGGACTGAAATATTGAGGGAAAATTGGCTAAACACAGGGAATCACCGATCACTTTTATTTACCAAAATGCACCTACCTTGAGGTTACCTTGTGGTGCTTCCGGGGCTTAGTGTCCCCGCGGCCCGGTCGTCGACCAGGCCTCCTGGTTGCTGGACTGATCAACCAGGCTGTTAGACGCGGCTGCTTGCAGCCTGACGTATAAGTCACAGCCTGGTTGATCAGGTATCCTTTGGAGGTGCTAATCCAGTTCTCTCTTGAACACTGTGAGGGGTCGGCCAGTTATGCCCCTTATGTGTAGTGGAAGCGTGTTGAACAGTCTCGGGCCTCTGATGTTGATAGAGTTCTCTCTCAGAGTACCTGTTGCACCTCTGCTTTTCAACGGGGGTATTCTGCACATCCTGCCATGTCTTCTGGTCTCATGTGATGTTATTTCTGTGTGCAGGTTTGGGACCAGCCCCTCAATTATTTTCCACGTGTAAATTATTATGTATCTCTCCCGCCAGCGCTCAAGGGAGTACAGACTTAGGCTCTTTAGTAGGTCCCAGTAATTTAGATGTTTTACTGAGTGGATTCTAGCAGTAAAGGATCTCTGCACGCTCTCCAGGTCAGCAATTTCTCCAGCTTTGAAAGGGACTGTCATTGTGCAGCAGTACTCCACTCTAGAGAGCACAAGCGTTTTGAAAAGTATCATCATCGGTATAGCATCTCTAGTGTGAAAAGTTCTTGTTATCCAACCTGTCATTTTTCTTGCAGTTGTGACGGCTACTTTATTGTGTTCTTTAAAGGTAAGGTCTTCCGACATGAGTACACCCAGATCCTTTACATTGCCTTTTCGTTCTATGTTATGATTTGCCTGAGTTTTGTACGTGGTTTCTGTTTTTATATTTTCAATTTTTCCGTAGTGCGTGAGCTGGAACTTATCCTCGTTAAACACCATATTATTTTCTGTAGCCCATAGAAAGACCTGATCTACATCTGATTGGAGGTTTGCCGTGTCCTCTAAGTTGCCTACTCTCATGAAGATCCTAGTGTCATCTGCAAAGAATGATACAGTGCTATAGGTTGTGTTCTGGTCTATGTCCGATATGAGGATGAGAAAAAGTACTGGAGCAAGCACAGTACCCTGGGGGACTGAGCTCTTCACGGTTGATGGGCTGGATTTTATTTTGTTGACTATTACACATTGGGTTCTGTTAGTCAGGAAATTGTAGATCCATCTGCCTATTTTCCCGGTAATTCCTTTTGAACGCATTTTATGTGCAATAACACCATGGTCACATTTATCAAAAGCTTTTGCGAAGTCTGTGTAAATTACATCAGCGTTTTGTTTGTCTTCCATAGCATCTAATGCCATATCATAGTGGTCCAGCAACTGCGACAGGCAAGAGCGCCCTGTTCTGAAATATGTTGTCCGGGGTTATGGAGATGCTGTGATTCCATGTATTTTGTGATCTTACTTCTTAGCACTCACTCAAAAACTTTTATGATGTGCGATGTTAGTGCTATCGGTCTGTAATTTTTTGCCTCTGTCTTATTTCCTTCTTTATGAAGTGGTGCTATCTCTGCTGTTTTTAGTATATCAGGGATAACGCCAGTATCTAGGCTTTGTCTCCACAGAATGTGGAGGGCCTGCGATACTGTCTTTTTTTACAGTTCTTGATGAATATGGAGTTCCAAGAATCCGGGCCTGGTGCAAAGTGCATAGGCATACTGTTTATGGCTTCTTCAAAATCTAGTGGGGATAGGGCGACGTCTGATATATGATTTGATGTTGGTATCATATCCATGAAAAATTCATTTGGGTTATCAATCTTTAGTGCATTTAATGGCTCGCTGAAAACAGAGTCGAACTGCTTCCTCAGTAACTCGCTCATTTCTTTGTTGTCATCGGTGAAAGTTCCATCTCCCTTTCGCAGGGGCCCGATACTAGATGCGGTTTTTATCTTGATTTTGCATAGGAGAAAAAATATTTCGGATTTCTCTCTATTTCACTGATGGCCTTTTGCTCTCATTGCCTCTCCTGGGTTTTGTATGATTCTTGTAGCTTGAGTTCAATTGTTTCTATTTCTCTACCTAACCTTCTTCGCCGTTCTTGAGATAGGGTGCGACTCTCAAGTTGTTCCGCGATTCGTTTTCTTCGCCTATATAGGGAACGACGTTCCCGTTCCAATCTGCATCTCTTTCTCTTTTTTCTTAGAGGTATGCGGTTTGAACATATTTCTAGTGCTACTGAGCTTATTTTTTCCAGGCACTGGTTCAGGTTTGCATTTTCTAGCTGTTCTTCCCAGTTTATTTCTGTGAAGTCCTGGTTTATTTGCTCCCAGTTTATCTGTTTATTATTGAAGTTAAATTTGCTGAAATCTCCTTCACCAGGAATCTGGACTGGTTTTGAAGGTCCATTCCCCATGGTTGTCAAAACTTCAATTAAGTTGTGATCTGAGTAACAGGTATTTGTAATCATTATGTTCCCGATCAACTCATCATTATTAGTGAAAATGAGGTACAGCGTGTTCTCCTTCCTAGTTGGTTCTACTATTTGCTGGTTTAAGGCAAACCTACCGCACATCCGTAGCAGGTCATTTGCATGTGCCTGTTCATTTAGGCTACTTCCTGGTATTCTTTCTGATATTACTGTATTAGCCAGGTGCTTCCATTTCAGGTGCCGTAGGTTGAAGTCCCCAAGCAGGATGATGTTCGAAGCTGGATTTGTGAGGTTTTCCAAGCAGTGTTCTATTTTCATTAGTTGGTCTTTAAACTGCTGAGGGTTTGCCTCCGGTGACTTATATACAAGGACAACAACTACATTTAGGATCTCTATTTTGATTATCAGCACTTCCACCATATCATTTGAGGTGTTTAGCAGCTCAGTACAGATGAGTGTGTCTTTGATGTAGAGGCTGACCCCACCCTGAAGCCGGTGTTTCCTATCACATCTGAAAAGATTGTACTCTGAGATCCATATTTCACCATCAAGGTAGTCCTTTGTGTGGGTTTCCGTTAGGGCTGCAAACACAGCATTTGCCTCATGAAGGAGACCATCTATAAAGTGAACTTTGTTGGATTTGCGTGTTTTTATACCCTTATTTATTATTTTTATACCTAAATCACAGCCTGACTACTAACATCCTATACTTGAAGCAATGATAACGGAAACATTAATCACAGCCTGACTACTAACATCCTATACTTGAAGCAATGATAACGGAAATCATAATTTATACAATAACTCAAACACAGAACTTTACCGTTCAATTTGTTCGTGACAAGTCTAGAGTTACGGCCGTCCTTCCCCGGTACCACACTGCTCCACAATCTCCACCCAGTACCACACTGCTCCACTGTCTTCCCCCGGTACTACACTGCTCCACAGTCTCCACCCAGTACCACACTGCTCCACTGTCTTCCCCCCGGTACTACACTGCTCCACAGTGGATAAGGGAGTACTTAAGCAACAGGAAACAGCGAGTAACGGTGAGGGGGGGGAGACATCAGAGTGGCGAGATGTCACCAGCGGAGTCCCACAGGGCTCAGTACTTGGACCCATCCTGTTTCTAATATATGTGAACGATCTTCCAGAGGGTATAGACTCATTCCTCTCGATGTTTGCTGATGATGGAAAAATTATGAGAAGAATCAAGACGGATGAAGATAGACAGAGACTACAGGATGACCTGGATAAACTTGAGGAATGGTCTAGAAAATGGCTGCTAAAGTTCAACTCGGGAAAGTGTAAGGTGATGAAATTAGGCGAAGGGAGCAGGAGGCTGAACACAAGGTATCATCTGGGAGGGGAAATCCTGCAAGAGTCAAATAGAGAGAAAGATCTGGGGGTTGATATCACACCGAACCTGTCCCCAGAGGCCCACATCAAAAGAATATCATCAGCGGCATATGCTAGACTGGCCAACATAAGAACTGCCTTCAGAAACTTGTGTAAGGAATCTTTCAGAACCCTGTATACCACTTATGTAAGACCAATCCTGGAGTATGCAGCTCCAGCCTGGAGTCCATACCTAGTTAAACACAAGACAAAGTTAGAGAAGATTCAGCGGTATGCCACCAGGCTCGTCCCGGAACTGAGAGGATTGAGCTACGAGGAAAGGCTAAAGGAGCTGAACCTCACATCCCTGGAAAACAGAAGAGTAAGGGGAGACATGATAACCACCTACAAAATTCTCAGGGGAATTGACAGGGTGGACAAAGACAAACTCTTCATCACGGGTGGGACACGAACAAGGGGACACAGGTGGAAACTTAGTACCCAGATGAGCCACAGAGACGTTAGAAAGAATTTTTTCAGTGTCAGAGTAGTTAATAAATGGAATGCACTAGGCAGTGATGTGGTGGAGGCTGACTCCATACACAGTTTCAAATGTAGATATGATAGAGCCCAGTAGGCTCAGGAATCTGTACACCAGTTGATTGACAGTTGAGAGGCGGGACCAAAGAGCCAAAGCTCAACCCCCGCAAGCACAATTAGGTGAGTACAGTCTCCACCCGGTACCACACTGCTCCACAGTATTCCCCCCGGTACCACACTGTTCCACAGTCTTCCCCCGGGTACCACACTGCTCCACAGTCTTCCCCCGGGTACCACACTGCTCCACAGTCTTCCCCCCCAGTACCACACTGCTCCACAGTCTTCCCCCGGGTACCACACTGCTCCACAGTCTTCCCCCCGGGTACCACACTGCTCCACAGTTTTCCCCCCGGTACCACACTGCTCCACAGTCTTCCCCCCGGGTACCACACTGCTTCACAGTCTTCCCACGGGTACCACACTGCTCCACAGTTTTCCCCCCGGTACCACACTGTTCCATAGTCTTCCCCCCAGGTACCACACTGCTCCACAGTCTTCCCCCCGGGTACCACACTGCTCCACAGTTTTCCCCCCGGTACCACACTGTTCCACAGTCTTCCCCCCGGTACCACACTGCTCCACAGTCTTCCCCCCGGTACCACACTGTTCCACAGTCTTCCCCCCGGGTACCACACTGCTCCACAGTCTTCCCCCGGGTACCACACTGCTCCACAGTCTTCCCCCCGGGTACCACACTGCTCCACAGTTTTCCCCCCGGTACCACACTGTTCCACAGTCTTCCCCCCGGTACCACACTGCTCCACAGTCTTCCCCCCGGTACCACACTGTTCCACAGTCTTCCCCCGGGTACCACACTGCTCTACAGTTTTCCCTCCGGTACCACACTGCTCCACAGTCTTCCCCCCAGTACTACACTGCTCCACAGTCTTCCCCCGGGTACCACACTGCTCCACAGTCTTCCCCCCAGTACTACACTGCTCCACAGTCTTCCCCCGGGTACCACACTGCTCCACAGTCTTCCCCCCCCTGGTACCACACTGCTCCACAGTCTTCCCCCGGTACCACACTGCTCCACAGTCTTCCCCCGGGTACCACACTGCTCCACAGTCTTCCCCCTGGTACCACACTGCTCCACAGTCTTCCCCCGGTACCACACTGCTCCACAGTCTTCCCCCGGGTACCACACTGCTCCACAGTCTTCCCCCCGGGTACCACACTGCTCCACAGTCTTCCCCCTGGTACCACACTGCTCCACAGTCTTCCCCCGGTACCACACTGCTCCACAGTCATCCCCCGGGTACCACACTGCTCCACAGTCTTCCCCCGGGTACCACACTGCTCCACAGTCTTCCCCCCGGGTACCACACTGCTCCACAGTCTTCCCCCGGTACCACACTGCTCCACAGTCTTCCCCCGGGTACCACACTGCTCCACAGTTTTCCCCCGGGTACCACACTGCTCCACAGTCTTCCCCCCGGGTACCACACTGCTCCACAGTCTTCCCCCCGGGTACCACACTGCTCCACAGTCTTCCCCCCAGTACCACACTGCTCCACAGTCTTCCCCCGGTACCACACTGCTCCACAGTCTTCCCCCCAGTACCACACTGCTCCACAGTCTTCCCCCCGGGTACCACACTGCTCCACAGTCTTCCCCCGGGTACCACACTGCTCCACAGTCTTCCCCCGGGTACCACACTGCTCCACACTCTTCCCCCGGGTACCACACTGCTCCACAGTCTTCCCCCCGGTACCACACTGCTCCACAGTCTTCCCCCAGTACTACACTGCTCCACAGTCTTCCCCCGGGTACCACACTGCTCCACAGTCTCCCCCCACCCTGGTACCACACTGTTCACAGTCTTCCCCCGGTACCACACTGCTCCACAGTCTTCCCCCGGGTACCACACTGCTCCACAGTCTTCCCCCGGTACCACACTGCTCCACAGTCTTCCCCCGGTACCACACTGCTCCACAGTCTTCCCCGGGCACCACACTGCTCCACAGTCTTCCTCCGGGTACCACACTGCTCCACAGTCTTCCCCCCGGGTACCACACTGCTCCACAGTCTTCCCCCGGTACCACACTGCTCCACAGTCTTCCCCCGGGTACCACACTGCTCCACAGTCTTCCCCCGGGTACCACACTGCTCCACAGTCTTCCCCCCGGGTACCACACTGCTCCACAGTCTTCCCCCCGGGTACCACACTGCTCCACAGTCTTCCCCCGGTACCACACTGCTCCACAGTCTTCCCCCAGTACCACACTGCTCCACAGTCTTCCACCGGTACCACACTGCTCCACAGTCTTCCCCCCAGTACCACACTGCTCCACAGTCTTCCCCCCGGGTACCACACTGCTCCACAGTCTTCCCCCGGGTACCACACTGCTCCACAGTCTTCCACCGGGTACCACACTGCTCCACAGTCTTCCCCCGGGTACCACACTGCTCCACAGTCTTCCCCCGGGTACCACACTGCTCCACAGTCTTCCCCCCGGGTACCACACTGCTCCACTGTCTTCCCCCCGGTACCACACTGCTCCACAGTCTTCCCCCGGGTACCACACTGCTCCACAGTCTTCCCCCCGGTACCACACTGCTCCACAGTCTTCCCCCGGGTACCACACTGCTCCACAGTCTTCCCCCGGGTACCACACTGCTCCACAGTCTTCCTCCCGGGTACCACACTGCTCCACTGTCTTCCCCCCGGTACCACACTGCTCCACAGTCTTCCCCCGGGTACCACACTGCTCCACAGTCTTCCCCCCGGTACCACACTGCTCCACAGTCTTCCTCCCAGTACCACACTGCTCCACAGTCTTCCCCCCGGGTACCACACTGCTCCACAGTCTTCCCCCGGGTACCACACTGCTCCACAGTCTTCCCCCTGATACTACACTGCTCCACAGTCTTCCCCCGGGTACCACACTGCTCCACAGTCTTCCCCCTGGTACCACACTGCTCCACAGTCTTCCCCCGGGTACTACACTGCTCCACAGTCTTCCCCCTGGTACTACACTGCTCCACAGTCTTCCCCCGGGTACCACACTGCTCCACAGTCTTCCCCCTGGTACTACACTGCTCCACAGTCTTCCCCCGGGTACCACACTGCTCCACAGTCTTCCCCCGGGTACTACACTGCTCCACAGTCTTCCCCTGGGTACCACACTGCTCCACAGTCTTCCCCCGGGTATCACACTGCTCCACAGTCTTCCCCCAGTACCACACTGCTCCACAGTCTTCCCCCTGGTACTACACTGCTCCACAGTCTTCCCCCGGGTACCACACTGCTCCACAGTCTTCCCCCGGGTACCACACTGCTCCACAGTCTTCCCCCGGGTACCACACTGCTCCACAGTCTTCCCCCCGGTACCACACTGCTCCACAGTCTTCCCCCAGTACCACACTGCTCCACAGTCTTCCCCCAGTACTGCACTGCTCCACAGTCTTCCCCCGGGTACCACACTGCTCCACAGTCTTCCCCCCCCCTGGTACCACACTGCTCCACAGTCTTCCCCCGGTACCACACTGCTCCACAGTCTTCCCCCGGGTACCACACTGCTCCACAGTCTTCCCCCGGTACCACACTGCTCCACAGTCTTCCCCCGGTACCACACTGCTCCACAGTCTTCCCCCGGGTACCACACTGCTCCACAGTCTTCCTCCGGGTACCACACTGCTCCACAGTCTTCCCCCCGGGTACCACACTGCTCCACAGTCTTCCCCCGGTACCACACTGCTCCACAGTCTTCCCCCGGGTACCACACTGCTCCACAGTCTTCCCCCGGGTACCACACTGCTCCACAGTCTTCCCCCCGGGTACCACACTGCTCCACAGTCTTCCCCCCGGGTACCACACTGCTCCACAGTCTTCCCCCCAAGTACCACACTGCTCCACAGTCTTCCACCGGTACCACACTGCTCCACAGTCTTCCCCCCAGTACCACACTGCTCCACAGTCTTCCCCCCGGGTACCACACTGCTCCACAGTCTTCCCCCGGGTACCACACTGCTCCACAGTCTTCCCCCGGGTACCACACTGCTCCACAGTCTTCCCCCGGGTACCACACTGCTCCACAGTCTTCCTCCGGGTACCACACTGCTCCACAGTCTTCCCCCCGGGTACCACACTGCTCCACTGTCTTCCCCCCGGTACCACACTGCTCCACAGTCTTCCCCCGGGTACCACACTGCTCCACAGTCTTCCCCCGGGTACTACACTGCTCCACAGTCTTCCTCCCGGGTACCACACTGCTCCACTGTCTTCCCCCCGGTACCACACTGCTCCACAGTCTTCCTCCCGGGTACCACACTGCTCCACTGTCTTCCCCCCGGTACCACACTGCTCCACAGTCTTCCCCGGGTACCACACTGCTCCACAGTCTTCCCCCCGGTACCACACTGCTCCACAGTCTTCATCCCAGTACCACACTGCTCCACAGTCTTCCCCCCGGGTACCACACTGCTCCACAGTCGTCCCCCCGGGTACCACACTGCTCCACAGTCTTCCCCCTGATACTACACTGCTCCACAGTCTTCCCCCGGGTACCACACGGCTCCACAGTCTTCCCCCTGGTACCGACACTGCTCCACAGTCTTCCCCCGGGTACTACACTGCTCCACAGTCTTCCCCCTGGTACTACACTGCTCCACAGTCTTCCCCCGGTACCACACTGCTCCACAGTCTTTCCCCCTGGTACTACAGGCTGCTCCACAGTCCTTCCCCCGGGTACCACACTGCTCCACAGTCTTCCCCCGGGTACTACACTGCTCCACAGTCTTCCCCTGGGGTACCACACTGCTCCACAGTCTTCCCCGGGTATCACACTGCTCCACAGTCTTTCCCCCCCTGGTACCACACTGCTCCACAGTCTTCCCCCCGGGTACCACACTGCTCCACAGTCTTCCCCCGGGTACCACACTGCTCCACAGTCTTCCCCCTGGTACCACACTGCTCCACAGTCTTCCCCCGGTACCACACTGCTCCACAGTCTTCCCCCGGTACCACACTGCTCCACAGTCTTCCCCCCGGTACCACACTGCTCCACAGTCTTCCCCCTGGTACCACACTGCTCCACAGTCTTCCCCCGGTACCACACTGCTCCACAGTCTTCCCCCGGTACCACACTGCTCCACAGTCTTCCCCCGGTACCACACTGCTCCACAGTCTTCCCCCGGGTACCACACTGCTCCACAGTCTTCCCCCGGTACCACACTGCTCCACAGTCTTCCCCCGGGTACCACACTGCTCCACAGTCTTCCCCCGGGTACCACACTGCTCCACAGTCTTCCCCCGGGTACCACACTGCTCCACAGTCTTCCCCCGGGTACCACACTGCTCCACAGTCTTCCCCCGGTACCACACTGCTCCACAGTCTTCCCCCGGGTACCACACTGCTCCACAGTCTTCCCCCCGGTACCACACTGCTCCACAGTCTTCCCCCCGGTACCACACTGCTCCACAGTCTTCCCCCGGTACCACACTGCTCCACAGTCTTCCCCCGGTACCACACTGCTCCACAGTCTTCCCCCCGGTACCACACTGCTCCACAGTCTTCCCCCGGGTACCACACTGCTCCACAGTCTTCCCCCGGTACCACACTGCTCCACAGTCTTCCCCCGGTACCACACTGCTCCACAGTCTTCCCCCGGTACCACACTGCTCCACAGTCTTCCCCCGGGTACCGACATTGCTCCACAGTCTTCCCCCCGGTACCACACTGCTCCACATGTCTTCCCCCCGGTACCACACTGCTCCACAGTCTTCCCCCGGGTACCACACTGCTCCACAGTCTTCCCCCGGGTACTACACTGCTCCACAGTCTTCCCCCCGGTACCACACTGCTCCACAGTCTTCCCCCGGTACCACACTGCTCCACAGTCTTCCCCGGTACCACACTGCTCCACAGTCTTCCCCCGGGTACCACACTGCTCCACAGTCTTCCCCCGGGTACCACACTGCTCCACAGTCTTCCCCCGGGTACCACACTGCTCCACAGTCTTCCCCCGGGTACCACACTGCTCCACAGTCTTCCCCCGGGTACCACACTGCTCCACAGTCTTCCCCCGGTACCACACTGCTCCACAGTCTTCCCCCGGTACCACACTGCTCCACAGTCTTCCCCCCGGGTACCACACTGCTCCACAGTCTTCCCCCGGTACCACACTGCTCCACAGTCTTCCCCCGGGTACCACACTGCTCCACAGTCTTCCCCGGTACTACACTGCTCCACAGTCTTCCCCCGGTACCACACTGCTCCACAGTCTTCCCCCGGGTACCACACTGCTCCACAGTCTTCCCCCCGGGTACCACACTGCTCCACAGTCTTCCCCCGGTACCACACTGCTCCACAGTCTTCCCCCGGGTACCACACTGCTCCACAGTCTTCCCCCCGGTACCACACTGCTCCACAGTCTTCCCCCGGGTACCTACACTGCTCCACAGTCTTCCCCCGGGTACCACACTGCTCCACAGTCTTCCTCCCGGGTACCACACTGCTCCACAGTCTTCCCCCGGTACCACACTGCTCCACAGTCTTCCCCCGGGTACCACACTGCTCCACAGTCTTCCCCCCGGTACCACACTGCTCCACAGTCTTCCCCCGGGTACCACACTGCTCCACATGTCTTCCCCCCGGGTACCACACTGCTCCACAGTCTTCCCCCGGGTACCACACTGCTCCACAGTCTTCCCCCGGTACCACACTGCTCCACAGTCTTCCCCCGGGTACCACACTGCTCCACAGTCTTCCCCCTGGTACCTACACTGCTCCACAGTCTTCCCCCGGGTACTACACTGCTCCACAGTCTTCCCCCTGGTACCACACTGCTCCACAGTCTTCCCCCGGGTACCACACTGCTCCACAGTCTTCCCCCGGTACTACACTGCTCCACAGTCTTCCCCCGGGTACCACACTGCTCCACAGTCTTCCCCCGGTACCACACTGCTCCACAGTCTTCCCCCTGGGTACCACACTGCTCCACAGTCTTCCCCCGGGTACCACACTGCTCCACAGTCTTCCCCCGAGTACCACACTGCTCCACAGTCTTCCCCCGGGTACCTACACTGCTCCACAGTCTTCCCCCGGGTACCACACTGCTCCACAGTCTTCCCCCGGGTACCACACTGCTCCCACAGTCTTCCCCCTGGTACTACACTGCTCCACAGTCTTCCCCCCGGTACCACACTGCTCCACAGTCTTCCCCCGGTACCACACTGCTCCACAGTCTTCCCCCCGGTACTACACTGCTCCACAGTCTTCCCCCGGGTACCACACTGCTCCACAGTCTTCCCCCCCCCCTGGTACACACTGCTCCACAGTCTTCCCCCGGTACCACACTGCTCCACAGTCTTCCCCCGGGTACCACACTGCTCCACAGTCTTCCCCCTGGTACCACACTGCTCCCACAGTCTTCCCCCCGGTACCACACTGCTCCACAGTTCTTCCCCCGGTACCACACTGCTCCACAGTCTTCCTCCGGGTACCACACTGCTCCACAGTCTTCCCCCCGGGTACCACACTGCCTCCACAGTCTTCCCCCGGTACCACACTGCTCCACAGTCTTCCCCCGGGTACCACACTGCTCCACAGTCTTCCCCCGGGTACCACACTGCTCCACAGTCTTCCCCCCGGGTACCACACTGCTCCACAGTCTTCCCCCCGGGTACCACACTGCCTCCACAGTCTTCCCCCAAGTACCACACTGCTCCACAGTCTTCCCCCGGTACCACACTGCTCCACAGTCTTCCCCCCAGGTACCACACTGCTCCACAGTCTTCCCCCGGGTACCACACTGCTCCACAGTCTTCCCCCCGGGTACCACACTGCTCCACAGTCTTCCCCCGGGTACCACACTGCTCCACAGTCTTCCCCGGGTACCACACTGCTCCACAGTCTTCCCCCGGGTACCACACTGCTCCACAGTCTTCCCCCGGAACCACACTGCTCCACTGTCTTCCCCCCGGTACCACACTGCTCCACAGTCTTCCCCGGGTACCACACTGCTCCACAGTCTTCCCCCGGGTACTACACTGCTCCACAGTCTTCCCCGGGTACCACACTGCTCCACTGTCTTCCCCCGGTACCACACTGCTCCACAGTCTTCCCCGGGTACCACACTGCTCCACAGTCTTCCCCGGGGTACCACACTGCTCCACAGTCTTCCCCAGTACACACTGCTCCACAGTCTTCCCCCCGGTTACCACACTGCTCCACAGTCTTCCCCCGGGTACCACACTGCTCCGCAGTCTTCCCTCTAGTACTACACTGCTCCACAGTCTTCCCCCGGGTACCACACTGCTCCACAGTCTTCCCCCTGGTACCACACTGCTCCACAGTCTTCCCCCTGGTACTACACTGCTCCACAGTCTTCCCCCTGGTACTACCACTGCCTCCACAGTCTTCCCCCTGGTACCACACTGCTCCACAGTCTTCCCCCGGGTACTACACTGCTCCACAGTCTTCCCCCGGGTACCACACTGCTCCACAGTCTTCCCCCGGGTACCACACTGCTCCACAGTCTTCCCCCCGGGTACCACACTGCTCCACAGTCTTCCCCCGGGTACCACACTGCTCCACAGTCTTCCCCCCCCGGTAACCACACTGCTCCACAGTCTTCCCCCCGTACCACACATGCTCCACAGTCTTCCCCCTGGGTACCACACTGCTCCACAGTCTTCCCCCCGGGTACCACACTGCTCCACAGTCTTCCCCCTGGGTACTACACTGCTCCACAGTCTTCCCCCGGTACCACACTGCTCACAGTCTTCCCCCGGTACCACACTGCTCCACAGTCTTCCCCCCGGGTACCACACCTGCTCCACAGTCTTCCCCCGGTACACACTGCTCCACAGTCTTCCCCCCGGTACCACACTGCTCCACAGTCTTCCCCCGGGTACCACACTGCTCCACAGTCTTCCCCCGGGTACCACACTGCTCCACAGTCTTCCCCCGGTACCACACTGCCTCCACAGTCTTCCCCCTGGTACTACACTGCTCCACAGTTTCCCCCGGTACTACACTGCTCCACAGTCTTCCCTCCGGTACCACACTGCTCCACAGTCTTCCCCCGGGTACCACACTGCTCCACAGTCTTCCCCCGGGTACCACACGCTCCACAGTCTTCCCCCGGGTACCACACTGCTCCACAGTCTTCCCCCGGTACCACACTGCTCCACAGTCTTCCCCGGGTACCACACTGCTCCACAGTCTTCCCCCCGGGTACCACACTGCTCCACAGTCTTCCCCGGTACCACACTGCTCCACAGTCTTCCCCTGGTACTACACTGCTCCACAGTCTTCCCCCCAGGTACCACACTGCTCCACAGCTCTTCCCCCGGTACCACACTGCTCCACAGTCTTCCCCCGGGTACCACACTGCTCCACAGTCTTCCCCCGGGTACCACACTGCTCCACAGTCTTCCCCCCGGGTACCACACTGCTCCACAGTCTTCCCCTTGGTACCACACTGCTCCACAAGTCTTCCCCCGGGTACCACACTGCTCCACAGTCTTCCCCCGGGTACCACACTGCTCCACAGTCTTCCCCCGGGTACCACACTGCTCCACAGTCTTCCCCCCGGGTACCACACTGCTCCACAGTCTTCCCCCCAGTACCACACTGCTCCACAGTCTTCCACCGGTACCACACTGCTCCACAGTCTTCCCCCCGGTACCACACTGCTCCACAGTCTTCCCCCCGGTACCACACTGCTCCACAGTCTTCCCCCGGGTACCACACTGCTCCACAGTCTTCCCCCGGGTACCACCACTGCTCCACAGTCTTCCCCCGGGTACCACACTGCTCCACAGTCTTCCCCGGGTACCACACTGCTCCACAGTCTTCCCCCCGGGTACCACACTGCTCCACATGTCTTCCCCCCGGGTACCACACTGCTCCACAGTCTTCCCCCCGGGTACCACACTGCTCCACAGTCTTCCCCGGGTACCCACACTGCTCCACAGTCCTTCCCCCGGGTACCACACTGCTCCACAGTCTTCCCCCGGGTACCACACTGCTCCACAGTCTTCCCCCGGGTACCACACTGCTCCACATGTCTTCCCCCGGTACCACACTGCTCCACAGTCTTCCCCCGGGTACCACACTGCTCCAAGTCTTCCCGTACCACATGTCCCCCGTCTTCCCCGGTACCACACTGCTCCACAGTCTTCCACCCGGTACCACACTGCTCCACAGTCCTTCCCCCCGGGTACCTACACTGCTCCACAGTCTTCCCCCGGGTACCACACTGCTCCACAGTCTTCCCCCTGATACTACACTGCTCCACAGTCTTCCCCCGGGTACCACACTGCTCCACAGTCTTCCCCCTGGTACTACACTGCTCCACAGTCTTCCCCCGGTACCACACTGCTCCACAGTCTTCTCCCCAGTACCACACTGCTCCACAGTCTTCCCCCCGGGTACCACTCTGCTCCACAGTCTTCCCCCGGTACCACACTGCTCCACAGTCTTCCCCCCGGGTACCACATTGCTCCACAGTCTTTCCCCGGGTACCACACTGCTCCACAGTCTTCCCCCGGGTACCACACTGCTCCACAGTCTTCCCCCCGGTACCACACTGCTCCACAGTCTTCCCCCTGGTACTACACTGCTCCACAGTGTTCCCCCGGTACTACACTGCTCCACAGTCTTCCTCCCGGTACCACACTGCTCCACAGTCTTCCCCCCGGGTACCACACTGCTCCACAGTCTTCCCCCGGGTACCACACTGCTCCACAGTCTTCCCCCGGGTACCACACTGCTCCACAGTCTTCCCCCGGGTACCACACTGCTCCACAGTCTTCCCCCGGGTACCAACACTGCTCCACAGTCTTCCCCCCGGGTACCACACTGCTCCACAGTCTTCCCCCGGTACTCACACTGCTCCACAGTCTTCCCCCTGGTACTACACTGCTCCACAGTCTTCCCCCAGGTACCACACTGCTCCACAGTCTTCCCCCGGGTACCACACTGCTCCACAATCTTCCCCGGTACCACACTGCTCCACAGTCTTCCCCCCGGGTACCACACTGCTCCACAGTCTTCCCCCGGGTACCACACTGCTCCACAGTCTTCCCTTGGTACCACACTGCTCCACAATATTCCCCCGGGTACCACACTGCTCCACAGTCTTCCCCCGGGTACCACACTGCTCCACAGTCTTCCCCCCGGGTACCACACTGCTCCACAGTCTTCCCCCCGGGTACCACACTGCCCCACAGTCTTCCCCCCAGTACCACACTGCTCCACAGTCTTCCACCGGTACCACACTGCTCCACAGTCTTCCCCCCAGTACCACACTGCTCCACAGTCTTCCCCCCGGGTACCACACTGCTCCACAGTCTTCCCCCGGGTACCACACTGCTCCAACAGTCTTCCCCCGGGTACCACACTGCTCCACAGTCTTCCCCCCGGGTACCACACTGCTCCACAGTCTTCCCCCCAGTACCACACTGCTCCACAGTCTTCCCCCGGGTACCACACTGCTCCACTGTCTTCCCCCCGGTACCACACTGCTCCACAGTCTTTCCCCCGGGTACCACACTGCTCCACAGTCTTTCCCCGGGTACCACACTGCTCCACAGTCTTCCCCCGGGTACCACACTGCTCCACAGTCTTCCCCCGGGTACCACACTGCTCCACAGGTCTTCCCCCGGTACCACACTGCTCCACAGTCTTCCCCCGGGTTACCACACTGCTCCAAGCTCCCCCGGTTCCTCCCCCCCGGTACCACACTGCTCCACAGTCTTCCCCCGGGTACCACACTGCTCCACAGTCTTCCCCCGGTACCCACACTGCTCCACAGTCTTCCCCGGGTACCACACTGCTCCACAGTCTTCCCCCGGGTACCACACTGCTCCACAGTCTTCCTTCCGGGTACCACACTGCTCCACTGTCTTCCCCCGGTACCACACTGCTCCACAGTCTTCCCCCGGGTACCACACTGCTCCACAGTCTTCCCCCGGTACCACACTGCTCCACAGTCTTCCCCCAGGTACCACCACTGCTCCACAGTCTTCCCCCGGGTACCACACTGCTCCACAGTCTTCCCCCGGGTACCACACTGCTCCACAGTCTTCCCCCTGATACCACACTGCTCCACAGTCTTTCCCCCGGGTACCACACTGCTCCACAGTCTTCCCCCTGGTACCACACTGCTCCACAGTCTTCCCCCTGGTACCACACTGCCTCCACAGTCTTCCCCCTGGTACTCACACTGCTCCACAGTCTTCCCCCGGTACCACACTGCTCCACAGTCTTCCCCCTGGTACTACACTGCTCCACAGTCTTCCCCCGGGTACCACACTGCTCCACAGTCTTCCCCCGTGGTACTCACACTGCTCCACAGTCTTCCCCCGGGTACCACACTGCTCCACAGTCTTCCCCCCGGTACCACACTGCTCCACAGTCTTCCCCCAGTACCACACTGCTCCACAGTCTTCCCCCTGGTACTACACTGCTCCACAGTCTTCCCCCGGGTACCACACTGCTCCACAGTCTTCCCCCCGGTACCACACTGCTCCCACAGTCTCTCCCCCGGGTACCACACTGCTCCACAGTCTTCCCCCCGGTACCACACTGCTCCACAGTCTTCCCCCCAGTACCACCACTGCTCCACAGTCTATCCCCGAGTACGCACTGCTCCACTGTCTTCCCCCGGTACCACACTGCCTCCACAGTCTTCCCCCCCCCTGGTACCACACTGCTCCACAGTCTCCCCCGGTACCTACACTGCTCCACAGTCTTCCCCCGGGTACCACACTGCTCCACAGTCTTCCCCCGGTACCACACTGCTCCACAGTCTTCCCCGATACCACACTGCTCCACAGTCTTCCCCCGGTACCACACTGCTCCACAGTCTTCATCCGGGTACCACACTGCTCCACAGTCTTCCCCCGGTACCACACTGCTCCACAGTCTTCCCCCGGTACCACACTGCTCCACCGTCTTCCCCCGGGTACCACACTGCTCCACAGTCTTCCCCCGGGTACCACACTGCCTCCACAGTCTTCCCCCCGGGTACCACACTGCTCCACAGTCTTCCCCCCGGGTACACATGCTCCGACAGTTCCCCCCAGTACCACACTGCTCCACAGTCTTCCACCGGTACCACACTGCTCCACAGTCTTCCCCCCCAGTACCACACTGCTCCACAGTCTTCCCCCGGGTACCACACTGCTCCACAGTCTTCCCCCGGTACCACACTGCTCCACAGTCTTCCCCCGGGTACCACACTGCTCCACAGTCTTCCCCGGGTACACACTGCTCCACAGTCTCCCCGGGTACCACACAGCTCCACAGTCTTCCCCCCCGGGTACACACTGCCTCCACTGTCTTCCCCCGGTACCACACTGCTCCACAGTCTTCCCCGGGTACCACACTGCTCCACAGTCTTCCCCCCGGTACCACACTGCTCCACAGTCTTCCCCCGGGGTACCACACTGCTCCACAGTCTTCCCCCGGTACCACACTGCTCCACAGTCTTCCCCTGGTACTACACTGCTCCACAGTCTTCCCCGGTACTACAACTGCTCCACAGTCTTCCTCCCGTACCACACTGCTCCACAGTCTTCCCCCCGGGTACCACACTGCTCCACAGTTCTTCCCACGGGTACCACACTGCTCCACAGTCTTCCCCCGGGTACCACACTGCTCCACAGTCTTCCCCCGGGTACCACACTGCTCCACCAGTCTTCCCCCGGGTACCACACTGCTCCACAGTCTTCCCCGGTACCACACTGCTCCACAGTCTCCCCCTGGTACTACACTGCTCCACAGTCTTCCCCTAGTACCACACTGCTCCACAGTCTTCCCCCCGGGTACCACACTGCTCCACAGTCTTCCCCCGGGTACCACACTGCTCCACAGTCTTCCCCCGGGTACCACACTGCTCCACAGTTCTTCCCCCGGGTACCACACTGCTCCACACTCTTCCCCGGGTACCACACTGCTCCACAGTCTTCCCCCCGGTACCACACTGCTCCACAGTCTTCCCCCTGGTACTACACTGCTCCACAGTCTTCCCTCGGTACTACACTGCTCCACAGTCTTCCCCCGGTACCACACTGCTCCACAGTCTTCCCCCTGGTACTACACTGCTCCACAGTCTTCCCCTGGTACTACACTGCTCCACAGTCTTCCCCCCGGTACCACACTGCTCCACAGTCTTCCACCTGGTACTACACTGCTCCACAGTCTTCCCGCGGTACTACACTGCTCCACAGTCTTCCTCCCGGTACCACACTGCTCCACTGTCTTTCCCCGGCTACCACACTGCTCCACAGTCTTCCCCCCGGGTACCACACTGCTCCACAGTCTTCCCCCGGGTACCACACTGCTCCACAGTCTTCCCCCGGGTACCACACTGCTTCACAGTCTTCCCCCCGGTACCACACTGCTCCACAGTCTTCCCCCTGGTACTACACTGCTCCACAGTCTTCCCTCTGTACTACACTGCTCCACAGTCTTCCCCCGGTACCACATTGCTCCACAGTCTTTCCCCCGGGTACCACACTGCTCCACAGTCTTCCCCCGGGTACCACACTGCTCCACAGTCTTCCCCCCGGTACCACACTGCTCCACAGTCTTCCCCCTGGTACTACACTGCTCCACAGTCTTCCCCCGGTACTACACTGCTCCACAGTCTTCCTCCCGGTACCACACTGCTCCACAGTCTTCCCCCGGGTACCACACTGCTCCACAGTCTTCCCCCGGTACCTACACTGCTCCACAGTCTTCCCCCGGGTACCACACTGCTCCACAGTCTTCCCCCGGGTACCACACTGCTCCACAGTCTTCCCCGGGTACCACACTGCTCCACAGTCTTCCCCCCGGTACCACACTGCTCCACAGTCTTCCCCCTGGTACTACACTGCTCCACAGTCTTCCCCCGGTACCACACTGCTCCACAGTCTTCCCCCGGGTACCACACTGCTCCACAGTCTTCCCCCGGGTACCACACTGCTCCACAGTCTTCCCCCCGGGTACCACACTGCTCCACAGTCTTCCCCCGGGTACCACACTGCTCCACAGTCTTCCCCCGGGTACCACACTGCTCCACAGTCTTCCCCCGGTACCACACTGCTCCACAGTCTTCCCCCTGGTACTACACTGCTCCACAGTCTTCCCCCGGTACTACACTGCTCCACAGTCTTCCCCCGGTACCACACTGCTCCACAGTCTTCCCCCTGGTACCTACACTGCTCCACAGTCTTCCCCCCGGTACCTACACTGCTCCACAGTCTTCCCCCGGTACCACACTGCTCCACAGTCTTCCCCCCGGGTACCACACTGCTCCACAGTCTTCCCCCGGGTACCACACTGCTCCACAGTCTTCCCCCCGGTACCACACTGCTCCACAGTCTTCCCCCTGGTACTACACTGCTCCACAGTCTTCCCCCGGGTACCACACTGCTCCACAGTCTTCCCCCTGGTACTACACTGCTCCACAGTCTTCCCCCGGGTACCACACTGCTCCACAGTCTTCCCCCGGGTACCACACTGCTCCACAGTCTTCCCCCCGGTACCACACTGCTCCACAGTCTTCCCCCGGGTACCACACTGCTCCACAGTCTTCCCCCCAGTACCACACTGCTCCACAGTCTTCCCCCCGGTACCACACTGCTCCACAGTCTTCCCCCGGTACCACACTGCTCCACAGTCTTCCCCCTGGTACTACACTGCTCCACAGTCTTCCCCCGGGTACCACACTGCTCCACAGTCTTCCCCCGGGTACCACACTGCTCCACAGTCTTCCCCCTGGTACTACACTGCTCCACAGTCTTCCCCCGGGTACCACACTGCTCCACAGTCTTCCCTCCAGTACCACACTGCTCCACAGTCTTCCCCCGGGTACCACACTGCTCCACAGTCTTCCCCCTGGTACCACACTGCTCCACAGTCTTCCCCCGGTACTACACTGCTCGACAGTCTTCCCCCGGGTACCACACTGCTCCACAGTCTTCCCCCCGTTTACCACACTGCTCCACAGTCTTCCCCCGGTACCACACTGCTCCACAGTCTTCCCCCAGTACCACACTGCTCAACAGTCTTCCCCCGGGTATCACACTGCTCCACAGTCTTCCCCCGGGTACCACATTGCTCCACAGTCTTCCCCCCCGGTACCACACTGCTCCACAGTCTTCCCCCAGTTCCACACTGCTCCACAGTCTTCCCCCGGGTACCACACTGCTCCACAGTCTTCCCCGGGTACCACACTGCTCCACAGTCTTCCCCCGGGTACCACACTGCTCCACAGTCTTCCCCGGGTACCACACTGCTCCACAGTCTTCCCCCGGTACCACACTGCTCCACAGTCTTCCCTCGGGTACCACACTGCTCCACAGTCTTCCCCCGGGTACCACACTGCTCCACAGTCTTCCCCCGGGTACCACACTGCTCCACAGTCTTCCCCCGGGTACCACACTGCTCCACAGTCTTCCCCCCCGGTACCACACTGCTCCACAGTCTTCCCCCAGTACCACACTGCTCCACAGTCTTCCCCCGGGTACCACACTGCTCCACAGTCTTCCCCCGGGTACCACACTGCTCCACAGTCTTCCCCCGGGTACCACACTTCTCCACAGTCTTCCCCCGGGTACCACACTGCTCCACAGTCTTCCTCCCCGGTACCACAATGCTCCACAGTCTTCCCCCAGTACCACACTGCTCCACAGTCTTCCCCCGGGTACCACACTGCTCCACAGTGTTCCCCCGGGTACCACACTGCTCCCAAGTCTTCCCCCGGGTACCACACTGCTCCACAGTCTTCCCCCGGGTACCACACTGCTCCACAGTCTTCCCCCGGGTACCACACTGCTCCACAGTCTTCCCCCGGGTACCACACTTCTCCACAGTCTTCCCCCGGGTACCACACTGCTCCACATTCTTCCTCCCCGGTACCACACTGCTCCACAGTCTTCCCCCAGTACCACACTGCTCCACAGTCTTCCCCCGGGTACCACACTGCTCCACAGTGTTCCCCCGGGTACCACACTGCTCCCAAGTCTTCCCCCCCGGTGCCACACTGCTCCACAGTCTTCCCCCAGTACCACACTGCTCCACAGTCTTCCCCCGGGTACCACACTGCTCCACAATCTTCCCCCCGGGTACCACACTGCTCTACAGTCTTCCCCCGGTACCACACTGCTCCACAGTCTTCCCCCCGGGTACCACACTGCTCCACAGTCTTCCCCCGGTACCACACTGCTCCACAGTTTTCCCCTTGGTACCACACTGCTCCACAGTCTTCCCCCGGGTACCACACTGCTCCACAGTCTTCCCCCGGGTACCACACTGCTCCACAGTCTTCCCCCGGGTACCACACTGCTCCACAGTCTTCCCCCCGGGTACCACACTGCTCCACAGTCTTCCCCCGGTACCACACTGCTCCACAGTCTTCCCCCCGGGTACCACACTGCTCCACAGTCTTCCCCCGGTACCACACTGCTCCACAGTCTTCCCCCGGGTACCACACTGCTCCACAGTCTTCCCCCCCGGTACCACACTGCTCCACAGTCTTTCCCCAGTACCACACTGCTCCACAGTCTTCCCCCGGGTACCACACTGCTCCACATTCTTCCCCCGGGTACCACACTGCTCCACAGTCTTCCCCCGGGTAGCACACTGCTCCACAGTCTTCCCCCGGTACCATACTGCTCCACAGTCTTCCCCCAGTACCACACTGCTCCACAGTCTTCACCCCGGTACCACACTGCTCCACTGTCTTCCCCCGGTACCACACTGCTCCACAGTCTTCGCCCCGGTACCACACTGCTTCACAGTCTTCCCCCCGGTACCACACTGCTCCACTGTCTTCCCCCGGTGCCACACTGCTCCACTGTCTTCCCCAGGTACCACACTGCTCCACAGTCTTCCCCTGGGTACCACACTGCTCCACAGTCTTCCCCCGGTACCACACTGCTCCACAGTCTTCCCCCGGTACCACACTGCTCCACAGTCTTCCCCTGGGTACCACACTGCTCCACAGTCTTCCCCCGGGTACAACACTGCTCCACAGTCTTCCCCCCAGTACCACACTGCTCCACAATCATCAACCCAGCTTATCTACCCAGCAAGCAGGCTAGCAAGCCAGACAACATCCTTGCCACACTGATTACTATACAATTTGGCCACTTTAAGTGATTGAAACTCTACTCTCAAAAGATGGGTGATAAATAATTCTTATTGCATGAGAAGATGAAAAACCATCTGTAACATCCTAGGATCTAAACAACAAACACACAACAAGCAGATAAAACTCTCCAAGGATGGTTCACACCTGCAACACACTTAGAAACGGCTACTGAATTTAATTGCTTCTTTTCATCAGCTGTGTTAACCTTGCCAGGAAAATCCCACAGACTCCGACACATGTTACACCATGTGTGACGGACCTCGGCGCCATCTATGATCCAGGTTCCGAACTAAAGCAGTTGACCCTCCCATTAATACTAGTTTCCCATCTTCTAGTCTGCGTCACGGGAGACATCTCCCGTCACGCAGGGTGCTGTCGCACCTCTACAGATCTCCAGTATCATCTATTGATACTGGTAATGGCTCAAAAGGGCCACCATTAACGGGCTATTCATGCCCGTGCCACCTTTTAGGTGGCGTAATCTTCATCTTCATCAATCTTGTACTCTGCTGTGCTGGGAGGTGACGAGCTACCAGCAACTGGTGACGGATATCAGTGAAGCAGGAAGAGTGAAGGAGTACTTTGGTCGACCTTGTGACGTGCTAGCCAGTGGGGCTAGTTGAGCGCTGTGGACTTCGCTGGTTGAGCATAATAGCGAGTGCGCTGAGAAGAGCGGGGTGCTTTAAGTAGTCTCCATAACTGCAACTAGCACTTGCGTTTATGCAGGAGAATCCCTGCAAACAAAATACAAAAAAACTATAGACAGTCATACCTTCCCTGATATCCTTAAAACACCAGTAACGCCAGTTCATAAAGGAGGTAACACGGCAGACATAAACAATTACAGACCAATATCAATTCTACCTATATTATCAAAAATATTTGAAAACTTCTTTGTTTGGCTTCTGCTCCCAAAAGAGTACGAATGATGCAATTATTAGTCTGTTTGATATAATTTACTCAGCCCTTGACAAAAATGAGTTCCCGATTGGACTCCTCATTGACCTGAGAAAGGCCTTTAATACTGTAAACCATAACTACTACTTAAACTTCACCACTATGGTATCCAAGGCCTTGCCCTGGACTATATTCGTTCCTCTCAGTAACAGGCACCAACATGTAGTCATCAATAACATAACCTCCCCCACTCTACCATTGACAGTTGAGGTGTCACAGGGCAATATCTTAGGACCTCTCCTATTTCTTATATGCATCAATGATTTGCCAAGTGTTTCTAACATTCTTAAACCTATACTCTTTGCTGACGATGCTACCTTCATCTATTCTGACTCCAACCCACACACACTAAATAATATTGTCAACAGTGAATTTAAAAGTTTCACTCGTGGATGTTAATTAACCAGCAAACTTAAATTAAACATACAAAAGACCTTCTACATTTTTTGGTGGTAAATCATCAAATCAGATTCAACTTCAGATAGACAAAGTTAACATTACCAATAAAAAACAGGGGAAGGTCCTTGGCCTATACATAGACAAGAGACTGAAATTCGGCACCCACATGCAACACATTACTAAAAAAAAAGTTAAACGGTTGGTGTACTCTCTATAACCCGATATTATGTTCCCCCACTCTGTTCTCCTCCCATTTTACTACGCACTAAGCTATCCCTATCTTAATTATGGTATTTGTGCATGGGGTTCAACCTCTGCAAACTACCTCAAGCCTATCACCGCCCAGCACAAATCTGCTATCAGAACAATAACAAACTCTGTTTTCAGACAACAC
Source organism: Procambarus clarkii (assembly GCF_040958095.1). NCBI lineage: Eukaryota > Metazoa > Arthropoda > Malacostraca > Decapoda > Cambaridae > Procambarus > Procambarus clarkii. The sequence continues at coordinate 32,257,847 of NC_091165.1, read as the reverse complement.
ACAACTCCCTCTGTTTAAAGCCCTAAACATGCTAAACAAACTCGCTCGACACATTCTCTTGTGCCAATTACTTGTAAAAAAACCTTTTGCTAAATGCAAATACTGATCTGAAACTCATTCCTTGACAGATGTAATTGAACCGCTAATCACCACGCCAGAAATAAATATATATTTGATATCCCAAGAGACAAACTGAATCTGTGTAAACTATGCAAATAAAGATGTCTATAGTCTCTGGAACTCGCTGGTGACTGGTGTAACTATCACCCGCCCGGGTAACCAATTGACGAGTTACCGGTTCTGGAGGGTGGGGGGGGGGGGACTAACTGAAACATACCTCCCACGATCTTATCAGTTGGGACGGCCAAGCCAGTCCCACTGACCTTCATCCTGGTGTCACGTGTGACTGGACCGCCTAGAACAGGTGTACAGTCAGACTTGGGAAAGACAAACAAACAACTGGCGGAAGCATGGATATAACTCTGGGGTTTTAAAAATATTGGATTCCCCGGAGCAAGGTGAAGTGTTCTACCTGAGTCATGCACAATTAGTAAACCCACACCATTGCCTCTACAGGAATTGATGAACTCTACTAATGTGACTAAGAGAGTTAATTAACCTCTACTGCACAGCTGGAGATCTTGTTACTATGGGGTGACAAAACTGCACTTGACAACAGCTGAGGGTTGACAGGTCATCCTCTGCATCAGACTCAACACTTGAACCATTAGCCACCTCAACTGGCTCAGGAATTACAACTGTTGAAGGCAGATCTAGTTCTTCCCTAGCGTGATATGGTTGTAATTGTTAATGTGAATAGTTCTTTCAACTTTGTCCTCAAATACACCTTTAAAAACTAAATTAACAGGACGTGGTCTCTTAATTACTGTAGAGGGAACCACATTCAAAGTGCCCGCCAAGGAGACATTTTACAGTATAGGCAGGGCTGTGCCCTGATTGGTGGACGACGACGGCGCACGGCCTACCCGCGCGGCAGCCCGCGCAGGCCGAGTGGGGCAGATTTGAACTGCATGTGACCCAACGCGGACGACGCCTGCCCGGCACCACTGGCACTTAGGATATGTGCCCATAGGACCCCTAAGAGGCATTGATTCCCTCTGTCCTACCCTTCCTGAGGAGCCTAGACTTGCTCCACCTACCCTACCAGCCCTTCCTCTCCCTACGACGACAGTTCCAGGTGAATTACTGTACTATTGTTGTAACACGTGGGTCACCTCTACATTACTCTATAAGGGAGGATGATACTGTAACAGTCAGCTGTAATAAGGGGATGATGTATACTTGTATTAAATGGAAGGGATGGTTGTATTGTATGAATAGTTATGGGTGTGGGAGCGCGCGGGCACGACAGGTTTAGAGTGGGAGGAGAGTTTGACCTGTCCCTGGATTAGCGAGCGAGTGTGAGAATAGCAGCGAGTACCAACCCTGTGGACCACGTGGGTTGGTGAGAGATCTGCAGCACCACACCCACACAGTACCACGGGTGGTGAGAGATCTGCAGCACCACACCCACACAGCACCACGGGTGGTGAGAGATCTGCAGCACCACACCCACACAGCACCACGGGTGGTGAGAGATCTGCAGCACCACACCCACACAGCACCACGGGTGGTGAGAGATCTGCAGCACCACACCCACACAGCACCACGGGTGGTGAAGGATCTGCAGCACCACACCTACACAACACCACGGGTGGTGAGAGATCTGCAGCACCACACCCACACAACACCACGGGTGGTGAGAGATCTGCAGCACCACACCCACACAGCACCACGGGTGGTGAGAGATCTGCAGCACCACACCCACACAACACCACAGTTGGTGAAAGATCTGCAGCACCACACCCACACAACACCACGGGTGGTGAGAGATCTGCAGCACCACACCCACACAGCACCACGGGTGGTGAGAGATCTGCAGCACCACACCCACACAACACCACGGGTGGTGAGAGATCTGCAGCACCACACCCACACAACACCACAGTTGGTGAAGGATCTGCAGCACCACACCCACACAACACCACGGTTGATGAGGGATCTGCAGCACCACACCCACACAACACCACGGTTGATGAGGGATCTGCAGCACCACACCCACACAACACCACAGTTGGTGAAGGATCTGCAGCACCACACCCACACAACACCGCGGGTGGTGAAGGATCTGCAGCACCACACCCACACAACACCACGGGTGGTGAGAGATCTGCAGCACCACACCCACACAACACCACAGTTGGTGAAGGATCTGCAGCACCACACCCACACAACACCACGGTTGATGAGGGATCTGCAGCACCACACCCACACAACACCACGGTTGATGAGGGATCTGCAGCACCACACCCACACAACACCACAGTTGGTGAAGGATCTGCAGCACCACACCCACACAACACCGCGGGTGGTGAAGGATCTGCAGCACCACACCCACACAACACCACGGGTGGTGAGAGATCTGCAGCACCACACCCACACAGCACCACGGGTGGTGAGGGATCTGCAGCACCACACCTACACAACACCACAGGTGGTGAAGGATCTGCAGCACCACACCTACACAACACCACAGTTGGTGAAGGATCTGCAGCACCACACCCACACAACACCACGGTTGATGAGGGATCTGCAGCACCACACCCACACAACACCACAGTTGGTGAAGGATCTGCAGCACCACACCCACACAACACCACGGTTGGTGAAGGATCTGCAGCACCACACCCACACAACACCACGGTTGGTGAAGGATCTGCAGCACCACACCCACACAACACCACGGTTGGTGAAGGATCTGCAGCACCACACCTACACAACACCACGGTTGGTGAGGGATCTGCAGCACCACACCCACACAACACCACGGTTGGTGAGGGATCTTCAGCACCACACCCACACAACACCACGGTTGGACTGACCTACAGTAGTGTTTGAGTCCTCCTTTAAGTGATGAAATACCCCCCAAAAAAATACTAAATGCCAAAACCAAAAAGTCCCTAATTTCATCCTCACAGTTTCCTATTTAGTGCCTAAAACTGGCACTATATATTGTGCTACCCGCTCCCCTGATATATGTGCCTGAGCCATACAGCTTCACCATTACAATTACGGATATCATCATATATCATGGTTGTTATTAAACGTATATTATACTACATTATTCTTAGAAATAATCCTCAAATTATGGTACAATGTACCTGTTGATAATCCTCAAATGTTACTTTAGTGTACTTACTAATCTTCGTTAAATTCTCTTACCATGAACTTGTTAACATTTCTTAATATTGCTAGAAATTACCTACTTAAAATTATCTGTTAGATTAAGGACCTGCCTGAAACGCTGCGCGTGTTAGTGCCTTTACAACAATGTAAAAACATCAATGCTACGTTCTCTCATAAACCTAATGTACTTTCTTGTACAATTATATATATATATATATATATATATATATATATATATATATATATATATATATATATATATATATATATATATTATTAAATATGACCGAATAAGTAAGATTAATAATTCTAACACGAATTTTCTCAATCTTTCGTACATTTCTTTTCACTGTTGCAGGTAAATCAAAAATCAATTCTCCAAATTTCATTTTTATTTCTAGTCTGACGCGACACGAGCGCGTTTCGTAAAACTTATTACATTTTCAAAGACTTTAGTTTACAAATACACAACTGAATAGAACTTACGCATCTCCGACTTTGTTTATATCTGCATTTGAGAGAGGTGGATGGGGTGAGGTGGCATTAATAGGGTATTAATTTCATCAACACAAGACAGAACAAGAGGTGGCATTAATAGGGTATTAATTTCATCAACACAAGACAGAACACGAAACAATGGGTATTGAATAGAAGTGATTGTAGAAAGCCCATTGGTCCATATTTCTTGATGCTTCTATATTGGAGCGGAGTCTTGAGGTGGGTAGAATATAGTTGTGCATTAATTGGCTGTTGATTGCTGGTGTTGACTTCTTGATGTGTAGTGCCTCGCAAGCGTCAAGCCGCCTGCTATCGCTGTATCTATCGATGATTTCTGTGTTGTTTACTAGGATTTCTCTGGCGAAGGTTTGGTTGTGGGAAGAGATTATATGTTCCTTAATGGAGCCCTGTTGCTTATGCATCGTTAAACGCCTAGAAAGAGATGTTGTTGTCTTGCCTATATACTGGGTTTTTTGGAGCTTACAGTCCCCAAGAGGGCATTTGAAGGCATAGACGACGTTAGTCTCTTTTAAAGCGTTCTGTTTTGTGTCTGGAGTTTCTCATGAGTAGGCTGGCCGTTTTTCTGGTTTTATAGTAAATCGTCAGTTGTATCCTCTGATTTTTGTCTGTAGGGATAACGTTTCTATTAACAATATCTTTCAGGACCCTTTCCTCCGTTTTATGAGCTGTGGAAAAGAAGTTCCTGTAAAATAGTCTAATAGGGGGTATAGGTGTTGTGTTAGTTGTCTCTTCAGAGGTTGCATGGCGTTTCACTTTCCTTCTTATGATGTCTTCGACGAAACCATTGGAGAAGCCGTTGTTGACTAGGACCTGCCTTACCCTACAGAGTTCTTCGTCGACTTGCTTCCATTCTGAGCTGTGGCTGAGAGCACGGTCGACATATGCGTTAACAACACTCCTCTTGTACCTGTCTGGGCAGTCGCTGTTGGCATTTAGGCACATTCCTATGTTTGTTTCCTTAGTGTAGACTGCAGTGTGGAAACCTCCGCTCTTTTCCATGACTGTTACATCTAGAAAGGGCAGCTTCCCATCCTTTTCCATCTCATAAGTGAAACGCAGCACAGAACTCTGCTCAAATGCCTCCTTCAGCTCCTGCAGATGTCTGACATCAGGTACCTGTGTAAAAATGTCGTCAACATACCTGCAGTATATGGCCGGTTTCAAGTTCATGTCGACTAAAACTTTTTGCTCGATGGTGCCCATGTAGAAGTTTGCAAACAAGACACCTAGGGGAGAACCCATGGCGACCCCATCTAATTGCTTATACATGTGCCCATCCGGGCTCAAGAAGGGTGCCTCTTTAGTACAAGCTTGGAGTAGTTTCCTCAGAATATTTTGTGGTATGTCAAGAGGAGTACAGGCTGGATCACGATACACTCTGTCGGCTATCATCCCGATTGTCTCGTCCACAGGTACGTTGGTAAACAGCGATTCTACGTCCAACGAGGCTCTTATCCCTGTGGCCCGTGTGCCCCGCAGTAAGTCAACAAATTCCTTTGGAGACTTCAGGCTGAAGGCGCAAGGAACATAAGGAGTCAGCAGGCCGTTGAGTCGCTTCGCCAGTCTGTACGTGGGTGTGGGTATCTGGCTAATGATTGGCCGAAGTGGGTTTCCAGGCTTGTGTGTCTTGACATTCCGTCTTGTGTCTTGACAGCAGAGTTCCGTGCTGCGTTTCACTTGCGAGATGGAAAAGGATGGGAAGCTGCCCTTTCTAGATGTAACAGTCATGGAAAAGAGCGGAGGTTTCCACACTGCAGTCTACACTAAGGAAACGAACATAGGAATGTGCCTAAATGCCAACAGCGACTGCCCAGACAGGTACAAGAGGAGTGTTGTTAACGCATATGTCGACCGTGCTCTCAGCCACAGCTCAGAATGGAAGCAAGTCGACGAAGAACTCTGTAGGGTAAGGCAGGTCCTAGTCAACAACGGCTTCTCCAATGGTTTCGTCGAAGACATCATAAGAAGGAAAGTGAAACGCCATGCAACCTCTGAAGAGACAACTAACACAACACCTATACCCCCTATTAGACTATTTTACAGGAACTTCTTTTCCACAGCTCATAAAACGGAGGAAAGGGTCCTGAAAGATATTGTTAATAGAAACGTTATCCCTACAGACAAAAATCAGAGGATACAACTGACGATTTACTATAAAACCAGAAAAACGGCCAGCCTACTCATGAGAAACTCTCCAGACACAAAACAGAACGCTTTAAAAGAGACTAACGTCGTCTATGCCTTCAAATGCCCTCTTGGGGACTGTAAGCTCCAAAAAACCCAGTATATAGGCAAGACAACAACATCTCTTTCTAGGCGTTTAACGATGCATAAGCAACAGGGCTCCATTAAGGAACATATAATCTCTTCCCACAACCAAACCATCGCCAGAGAAATCCTAGTAAACAACACAGAAATCATCGATAGATACAGCGATAGCAGGCGGCTTGACGTTTGCGAGGCACTACACATCAAGAAGTCAACACCAGCAATCAACAGCCAATTAATGCACAACTATATTCTACCCACCTCAAGACTCCGCTCCAATATAGAAGCATCAAGAAATATGGACCAATAGGCTTTCTACAATCACTTCTATTCAATACCCATTGTTTCGTGTTCTGTCTTGTGTTGATGAAATTAATACCCTATTAATGCCACCTCTTGTTCTGTCTTGTGTTGATGAAATTAATACCCTATTAATGCCACCTCTCTCAAATGCAGATATAAACAAAGTCGGAGATACGTAAGTTCTATTCAGTTGTGTATTTGTAAACTAAAGTCTTTGAAAATGTAATAAGTTTTACGAAACGCGCTCGTGTCGCGTCAGACTAGAAATAAAAATGAAATTTGGAGAATTGATTTTTGATTTACCTGCAACAGTGAAAAGAAATGTACGAAAGATTGTGAAAATTCGTGTTAGAATTATTAATCTTACTTTTTCGGTCATATTTAATAATATATGTCTACAGGAAAGACTGCTACCAAAATATACTAATATATATATATATATATATATATATATATATATATATATATATATATATATATATATATATATATATATATATGTCGTACCTAGTAGCCAGAACGCACTTCTCAGCCTACTATGCAAGGCCCGATTTGCCTAATAAGCCAAGTTTTCATGAATTAATTGTTTTTCGACTACCTAACCTAACCTTTTCGGCTACCTAACCTAACCTAACCTATAAAGATAGGTTAGGTTAGGTTAGGTAAGGTTGGTTAGGTTCGGTCATATATCTACGTTAATTTAACTCCAATAAAAAAAAATTGACCTCATACATATTGAAATGGGTAGCTTTATCATTTCATAAGAAAAAAATTAGAGAAAATATAATAATTCAGGAAAACTTGGCTTATTAGGCAAATCGGGCCTTGCATAGTAGGCTGAGAAGTGCGTTCTGGCTACTAGGTAAGACATATATATATATATATATATATATATATATATATATATATATATATATATATATATACATATATATATATATATATATATATATATATATATATATATATATATATATATATATATATATATATATATGTATGTATGCAAGCAAGCCTGAATGGTCCCCAGGACTATATGCGACTGAAAACTCACTCCCCAGAAGTGACTCGAACCCATACTCCCAGGAGCAACGCAACTGGTATCTACAGGGTGCCTTAATCCGCTTGACCATGATGACCGGACAAAAGGAAGTGATAGCTGAAGCTATTTGAACCACTTCCCCGCCTGGGGAAGGATGGGAAGCTGCCCTTTCTAGATGTAACAGTCATGGAAAGGAGCGGAGGTTTCCACACTGCAGTCTACACTAAGGAAACAAACATAGGAATGTGCCTCAATGCCAACAGTGACTGCCCAGACAGGTACAAGAGGAGTGTTGTTAACGCTTATGTCGACCGTGCTCTCAGCCACATCTCAGAATGGAAGCAAGTCGATGAAGAACTCTGTAGGGTAAGGCAGGTCCTAGTCATCAACGGCTTCTCCAATGGTTTCGTCGAAGACGTCATATGAAGGAAGGTGAAACGCCATGCAACCTCTGAAGAGACAACTAACACAACACTTGTACCCCGTATTAGACTATTTTACAGGTACTTCTTTTCCACAGCTCATAAAACGGAGGAAAGGGTCCTGAAAGATATTGTTAATAGAAACGTTATTCCTACAGACAAAAACCAGAAGATACAATTGACGATTTACTATAAAACCAAGAAAACTGCCAACCTACTCATGAGAACCTCTCCAGACACAAAGCAGAACGCTTTGAAAGAGACCAATGTCGTCTATGCCTTCAAATGCCCACTTGGGGACTGTAAGCCTCAAAGAACTCAGTATATAGGCATAAGAACATAAGAACAAAGGCAACTGCAGAAGGCCTATTGGCCCATACGAGGCAGCTCCTATTTATAACCCCCCAATCCCACTCATATACAAGTCCAACCCATGCTTGAAACAATCGAGGGACCCCACATCCACAATGTTACGTGGCAATTGGTTCCACAAATCAATAACCCTGTTACTGAACCAGTATTTACCCAAGTCTTTCCTAAATCTAAACTTATCCAATTTATACCCATTGTTTCGTGTTCTGTCTTGTGTTGATACTTTTAATACCCTATTAATATCCCCTTTGTTATGTCCATTCACCCACTTGTAAACCTCTATCATGTCACCCCTAACTCTTTGCCTTTCCAGTGAATGCAACTTAAGCTTTGTTAATCTTTCTTCATATGAAAGATTTCTAATTTGGGGAATTAACTTAGTCATCCTACGCTGGACACGTTCAAGTGAATTTAAATCCATTCTATAATATGGCGACCAAAACTGAACTGCATAATCTAAATGGGGCCTAACTAGAGCAAGATATAGCTTGAGAACCACACTAGGTGTCTTGTTACTAACGCTGCAATTAATAAATCCAAGTGTCCGATTTGCCTTATTACAAACATTTATGCATTGATCCTTTTGTTTTAAATTCTTACTAATCATAACTCCCAGATCCCTTTCGCAATCTCAACACCATCTAGCTCGTATCTTGTAACTCTATCATCATTACCTAACCTCAGAACTTTACATTTATCAGCATTTGTTACGGCCCTACTGGGGCGTAACCGGGTTCTTTTCTGATGTTATTAGAACTTGGGAATCCGGCCCCAAGTTAGTAGTGGTTTTCAAGGGGTGTGTTCCGTAACGCAAGTAAATTAAAGGGGAAGGGATACAAATTCACTAAATTAAATATATAATTACCACCACCAATAAATAAATATATAAACTGTCACACGGGGGGTATAAACACTATAATGTACAGTACGGTCTTCCTCTGAAGACGCGGAATGTTTCACGGTGCTCAAGATGAGGAGCCTTGGTTCTCTTCTCGTGGCCTCACGATGAATCCTTAGATTCTCTAGGCGAGTCTACCCCGGCCACAGGTCAGCCAAATCACAGTTCCACTGGGTGCACCGTCGTGGAGGCCTTCAACCACAAATCCAGCCTGTAGCTGGCAGGTTCCAATCAGCTACGCTGCGTAGGCCACTCCACGACCGATACTAGGGTTGCGAGCCCTAGGCAGGAGCCTCGTGTGATTCCGCTGATCACTCTCCTTTCGCTACACCCCAGTGGCGAGTCTTCTCCACCAGTCAGCCCCGGGTACGACAATTCCTGGTTCTGCCACGTCACAAGCAGGCTAACACAACAGTGTTCATCCAGGGGGTGACTCACAGCTTCTGCAGCAAACACGTGGAGATACTATGGCTGCCTTGGGTAGACTGCCCCACCGTCCAATACAGCAGTCCCAGGTCGACTCTGTAATCAGACACGTCATCAGTACTAGTTACACTCTAGGGCACCTCACTTACAGGCTTAGACACAAACGTCCACCTATCCACTCCATAGATGGCGTTGCTGTCTAAGCGTCACCTCACCAGAGGTCAGCAGCGGCTACGTTACGAGCTGATTAGAACGGGAAACCAGCCCCTGTGGCCGGTATATCCTGTCCTCACTAGATGGCGTCGTCCATTCGGAGGGGGTTTCGGGAGCTGACCGGCAGATGGCATTGTCGTCACTGCTCCGTGCTAGGACGCTGGGCTCAGGTCCATAACAGCATTAAACTGCATCTGCCAATCCTTTGACCATTTCAAAACCCTATCTAGATCAACTTGAAGTGTTAGTGAGTCCTCCGAATTAATTTCCCTACCGATTTTCGTATCATCGGCAAATTTGCAAATGTTGCTACTCAAACCTGAATCTAAATCATTTATATATATTATAAACAACAGAGGTCCCAGGACAGAGCCTTGAGGCACTCCACTTACAACATTTTCCCACTCTGACTTGACTCCATTTATACTAACTCTCTGTTTCCTTTGGTATAGCCATGCCCTAATCCAGCTTAATATAGCACCCCCAATACCATGAGACTCTATCTTTTTAATCAGTCTTTCATGTGGCACTGTATCAAAAGCTTTGCTAAAGTCAAGGTACACAACATCACAATCCTTACCACTATCAACTGCCTCAACTATACTAGAATAAAACGATAACAAATTTGTTAAACATGAACGGCCATTTATAAAACCATGTTGCGACTCAATTATTAATTTATGTTTTTCAAGATGAAGACGAATTTTATTTGCTATTATAGATTCGAGTAACTTTCCCACAATAGACGTTAGGCTAATTGGTTGATAGTTAGACGCAAGTGATCTATCTCCTTTCTTAAAAACTGGTATCACATTAGCAACTTTCCAAAACTCTGGCACTCTGCCTGACTCTATTGATTTATTAAATATGGTTGACAGTGGGTCACAAAGCTCCTCTTTGCATTCTTTAAGCACCCTGGCAAATACTTCATCCGGCCCTGGGGATTTGTTTGGTTTTAGTTTTACTATTTGTTTAAGAATATCCTCCCTGGTAACTGCTAAACTCGTCAACCTGTCCTCGTCCCCACCCACATAGACTTGTTCGGCTGAAGGCATATTGTTAAGTTCCTCTTTAGTAAATACAGTTACAAAATATTTATTAAAAATACTACTCATCTCTTCATCACTATCTGTTATTTGACCTGTCTCAGTTTTTAATGGACCTATCCTTTCCCTAGTCTTAGTACGATATAACTGAAAAAACCCTTTAGGATTTGTCTTTGCTTGCCCTGCTATGCGAACTTCATAGTTTCTTTTTGCTTTCCTTATCTCTTTTTTAACATTTATAACCAGTTGTACGAATTCCTGTTCTAAAGTGACCTCCCCATTTTTAATCCTTTTGTACCAAGCTCTCTTTTTACCTATAAGGTTCTTCAAATTCTTTGTTATCCACTTTGGGTCATTAGTATTCGATCTTTTCAATTTGTATGGTATACTACGTTCCTGTGCTTTGTTTAGAATATTCTTAAATAAGTTATATATTGAATCCACATCGAAATCCCCATTTACGTCACCTATCGCTGGGTTCATGTCTCGCTCCAAGACCTCCAAGATGGGCCCACACCCCATACCCAAGACTTTCCAATCAATTTGACCCAAAAAATTTCTTAGGCTATTAAAATCAGCTTTTCGAAAATCTGGCACTTTAACAGAATTTTCTCCTACAGGTCTATTCCATTTTATGCTAAATCTGATTTCTTTGTGATCACTGTTCCCTAGCTCACTCCCTATTTCGATGTCATTAATTTGTGTTTCCCTGTTAGTTAACACTAAATCTAAAATATTATTTTCCCGTGTTGGTTCCTTAATGTGTTGCGTAAGAAAGCAATCGTCAATTAATTCTAGAAAATCTTCTGCTTCACTATTCCCTGTTTTGTTCAACCAGTTTATTCCACTAAAATTAAAGTCACCCATGACATAAATACTGTTAGATCTAGATGCTCTAGATATTTCATCCCATAGATGCTTTGCTTCCATTCTGTCTAAATTTGGTGGCCTATATATAACTCCTATTATAATATTATTTGCTTTTTCGTTTAATTCTATCCAAATAGTTTCTGTGTGTGGCTCAGTTTTGATTCCCTCTTTGAGACTACATTTCAAATTGTCCCTAACATATATGGCTACTCCACCTCCTCGTCTAATATATCTGTGTGAAATAGTTTAAATCCATTTATTTGATATTCAGCTAATAGTTCTCTATTTTCTACATTCATCCACGTTTCGGTAAGTGCAATAATATCAATTTTTTCTGTGCAGACAAGAGCATTTAATTCGTTAATTTTGTTTCTTAGACTTCTACTGTTAGTGTAATATACCCTAAGTGAATTGTTATTTTGAGGCCCTTCTCTTTCCCTGATCATTTTGCCAATTCCTTTCTCCCACAAATACATATTTTTATTACCTCCTTCCTCCAAATAAATTCCCATACCTCTATCTACTAACAGTTTAACCCCAAACAAACACCTCTAACCACTTCTTCCAACGAGTTCGCAACAGCAACAACCCCAGCTCTCGATAGATGCACCCCATCACGAGCATACATTTCATTTCTTCCATAGAAGTGTTCCCAGTTGTCTGTGAAAGATATTGCATTTGATTTGCAATATCTTTCCAGCCGGCAATTGACACCAATTGCCCTCGACATCCATTCATTTCCCACTCCCTTTCTTGGAAGAATGCCACATATGATCGGGATTCCTCCCTTGCTCCTAACTAATTCAATGGCTGTCCTGAATCTCTGTATTAGTTCCTCACTCCTAACTCGTCCAACATCATTACCCCCTGCACTAATACAAATAATGGGTTTGTTTCCATTTCCCGTCATAATATCATTCATGTTTCCAACAATATCACCAATTCCAGCTCCCGGATAGCAAACCCTTAATCTGGTTCCCCTATCTCTGGTACAAAACGTTCTGTCTAAATACCTCACCTGGGAATCTCCCACAACCAAAATTCGCTTCGATTCTCCCTTTTCCTTTCAACACGACACAACAACACGACAAGGCACGACAACAACATCTCTTTCCAGGGGATTAACGATGCATAAGCAACTGGGCTCCATTAAGGAACATATAATCTCTTCCCACAACCAGACCATCACCAGAGAAGTCTTAACAAAAAACACGGAAATCATCGATAGATACAGCGATAGCAGGCGGCTTGACATCGGCGAGGCACTACACATCAAGAAGTCAACACCAGCAATCAACAGCCAATTAATGCACAACTATATTCTACCCACTTCAAGATTCCGCACCAATATACAAGCATCAAGATATATGGGCCAATAGGCCCTTTGCAGTTACTTCCATTATTCCCTTTAACTTACAAAATATTATACCCATTGTTTCGTGTTCTGTCTTGTGTTGAAAGTTTGTTTTCATCTCATCTAAAACTGTTGTAACATATCACCTCACCCAAATGCAGGTATAAAACCAAAGATGTTTAAACTCTGTTCAGTTTTTTTTTTTTTTTTTTTTGCAGGGATATTCCTGCGCGGGCCCTAAGCCTCTGGCTGGCCCACTAAGTGTTGCTTGTTTCTGTTTTACTTGGGCGGAGTAAGAGTATTTATTACTCGTAAGGTCGCTTTAGTAAGATTTTGCCATATGTGTTTAACAACTTCTGCTCTGTTGAATCTAAGTTGAAATCTTAATGAGTTCGTAACTGTGCACTGTGTTAGATAATGTTCCAGTGGTCTGTCCGGCATTTCTCCACTGTGTTGACATTTCCTCTCATCTTCCGGAACCTGTAAGCCTATTTCCCATGCACATGGGTATCCAAGCCTGATGCGATGTAAGTGTACTTCTGTTGCTCTATTGCTCCCTTTCATCAAACTAAGTGGTTCGTAGTTGGTTGAATTCTTGTACCAACCCGCAGATCCTGATGTTGCAACTGCTGTGTTGTGGTCACTGTACATCTTTTGCATTGCTCTGTTTCTAATTACTTTCTTCATCTGTGATAGACTCTGTGGTATGTTAATGTCTACATTTCTTCTCTTAGTTGCAAGTTTTGCAGCTTCGTCTGCAATGTCATTTTCTATTATTCCCAAATGACTTGGCACCCAGTTGATAAGTACCCGTCGACCTTGTCGTTTGAGTGTTTGCATTAATGATATGACATTTGTGATCAGATGTATGTTATCACATATGTGTTCTTGTTGCAAGGTTTCAATGGCGGTTCTCGAATCTGTATGTATGATAACATGTTGTCGGTGTTCAGCAAGAGCATGTTCCAAAGCCTTTTGAATGGCTAGCATCTCTGTTTGTAAAGTTGAACACCCATTTGAGAGCCTCCAACTATTTACAAAGTTTCCTGCTTTAACTGCAGCTCCGGTTTCTTGTCCCTGCTGGTCTACTGATCCATCCGTGAAGTAAGTGAAGCTGTCGGATGCCAAGTTTGCTTCTATATGCATCTGTGCAATGTTACGTAGCAGATGAGGATTTGTCTGGTTCTTCTTTCCTTCAAGAGCCATAATCTTAAAGTCTGCTGTCAGAGATTCCCAAGGGACTTGCATAACAAAGTCTGCGTGTATTTCGTCGACACCCTTCTCAGTGACTGTGTTTGTTATATCAAATGTATTGATGGTGTTTATCGCACAATGGGTCCACCTGTTGCCATTGGAGGCTCTTCTGTCCAGAGCTATTGCTCCAGTGATTATATCTTTAAGTGAACTGATTCTAGGTCTAGTCAATATCTTGGTCAGCATGCACGCAGCGATCCCTTTTACCCTTATTTCAATCGACGTTAGCTTGGTTTCTAGTCTTAGGTTCAGTATTTTAGTCCATTTGGGAGCTCCTGTTATGATTCGCAATGCATCATTTTGAAGAACCTCAACGTTTGCCCACTGACCAGGAGAAAGAGTGAGTAAGGCAGACGCTGCATAATCAACTAGGGAACGAACGGCGTGTATGTAAAACATTCTCAACACTTTGTGTCCCGCTCCTAGACGAGGCCCTGTGATTGCTCTCATTATATTTAGTCGTGATTTTGCGTTCTCCTTTAGATATTGAATTTGCTTGTTGAATGTCATTTTAAAATCTATCCACACTCCGAAATATTGATATTGTGTAACCCACTGAAGGTTAATGTCTTGAATGCGTAGGTATCTGTCTGGAGTGTTGCCGCCTAGTCTCATTGCCTTAGACTTCTGTGCAGATATTTTTAGCCCTAAAACGCTGCATTCAGATGTTACTTTATCTAATGCACCTTGTGCTTTATTTAGAAGTGAAGGACCTGTAATGACTAATGCTATATCATCAGCATAGCTTAGCAATTTAACCCCTTCTGTAAATGTCATGGTAACAAGGTGTTCCAAAATATGTTAAAAAGACTCGGACTGAGGACTCCTCCTTGTGGAGTCCCATTCTCATGCAAGTGGTAGTCCGACACATGTCCTTGCAACTTTACTCTGGCATACCTGTGACTTAGGTAATCTTGAATCCATGCTAGCATTTTTCCCTTTACATCTTTTTTAACTAAGGTGTGTAAAATTGCTTGCGGGCTTGCAAGTTCAAATGCTTTTTCTAGATCAAGGAAAATCACTATAGCTGGAAACGAGTTAACTGTTCCTAGTAATGTTGCTATGCAGTTTGCAGTACCTACTCCTCTAGTGAAGCCAAATATGTGTTTATGAAGGTCTCCAGTCTTCCACAGTAGCCTATTTAAGACCATCCGTTCTGCAGTTTTACTGATGCCTGATGTTAATGAAATGGGTCTGTTTAGTGTTTGCAGGTAATAGTTGTGTGTGTGTGTAAATTAAAAGTCTTTGAAAATGTAATAAGTGATTACGAAACGCGTTCAAGTGTCGCGTCAGACTAGAAATAAAAATGAATTTTGGAGAACTGATTTTTCAATTACAATCGACAGTGAAAAGAACCATAAGAAATATTGAGAAAAAATCGTGTTAGAATTATTAATCTTACTTTTTCAGTCATAATAATATATGTCTGCAGGAAAGACTGCTACCAAAATATACTAATATATATATATATATATATATATATATATATATATATATATATATATATATATATATATATATATATATATATATATAAGCCAAGGAAAACTTGGCTTATTAGGCAAATCAGGCCTTGCATATTAGGCTGAGAAGTGCGTTCTGGCTACTAGGTACGACATATATATATATATATATATATATATATATATATATATATATATATATATATATATATATATATATATATATATATATATATATATATATACATATATATATACATATATATATGACAATGTCAGACCACGGAGGAAAAATGAAACAGGAATTTCCTTAAGTACTTTCGTATATTAAATACATCTTCAGAAGGTCCAAATATAATATATTTAATATACGAAAGTACTTAAGGAAATTCCTGTTTCATTTTTCTTCCGTGGTCTGACATTGCCACATTCTTAATCACGTGTTTATTTTCGTGATATACACACACATATATATATACATATATATATATACATATATATTATTAAATATGACCGAAAAAGTAAGATTAATAATTCTAACACGAATTTTCTCAATCTTTCGTACATTACGCTTCACTGTTGGAGGTAAATCAAAAATCACTTCTCCAAAATTCATTTTTATTTCTAGTCTGACGCGACACGGGCGCGTTTCGTAAAACTTATTACATTTTCAAAGACTTCACAAATACACAACTGATTAGAACTTACGTATCTCTGATTTTATATCTACATTTGAGTGAGGTGGGAGGGGTGATGTGGCATTAACACAAGACAGAACAAGAGGGGATATTAATAGGGTATTAAAAGTATCAACACAAGACAGAACAGAAACAATGGGTATTGAATAGAAGTGTTTGTAGAAAGCCTATTGGTCCATATTTCTTGATGCTTCTATATTGGAGCGGAGTCTTGAGGTGGGTAGAATATAGCTGTGCAATAATTGGCTGTTGATTGCTGGTGTTGACTTCTTGATGTGTAGTGCCTCGCAAACGTCAAGCCGCCTGCTATCGCTGTATCTATCGATGATTTCTGTGTTGTTTACTAGGATTTCTCTGGCGATGGTTTGGTTATGGGAAGAGATTATATGTTCCTTAATGGAGCCCTGTTGCTTATGCATCGTTAAACGCCTAGAAAGAGATGTTGTTGTCTTGCCTATATACTGGGTTTTTTGGAGCTTACAGTCCCCAAGTGGGCATTTGAAGGCATAGACGACGTTAGTCTCTTTTAAAGCGTTTTGTTTTGTGTCTGGAGAGTTTCTCATGAGTAGGCTGGCCGTTTTTCTGGTTTTATAGTAAATCGTCAGTTGTATCCTCTGATTTTTGTCTGTAGGGATAACGTTTCTATTAACAATATCTTTCAGGACCCTTTCCTCCGTTTTATGAGCTGTGGAAAAGAAGTTCCTGTAAAATAGTCTAATAGGGGGTATAGGTGTTGTGTTAGTTGTCTCTTCAGAGGTTGCATGGCTTTTCACTTTCCTTCTTATGATGTCTTCGATGAAACCATTGGAGGAGCCGTTATTGACTAGGACCTGCCTTACCCTACAGAGTTCTTCAACTCTACAGAGAAGAACTCTGTAGGGTAAGGCAGGTCCTAGTCAATAACGGCTTCTCCAATGGTTTCGTCGAAGACATCATAAGAAGGAAAGTGAAAAGCCATGCAACCTCTGAAGAGACAACTAACACAACACCTATACCCCCTATTAGACTATTTTACAGGAACTTCTTTTCCACGGCTCATAAAACCGAGGAAAGGGTCCTGAAAGATATTGTTAATAGAAACGTTATCCCTACAGACAAAAATCAGAGGATACAACTGACGATTTACTATAAAACCAGAAAAACGGCCAGCCTACTCATGAGAAACTCTCCAGACACAAAACAGAACGCTTTAAAAGAGACTAACGTCGTCTATGCCTTCAAATGCCCACTTGGGGACTGTAAGCTCAAAAAAACACAGTATATAGGCAAGACAACAACATCTCTTTCTAGGCGTTTAACGATGCATAAGCAACAGGGCTCCATTAAGGAACATATAATCTCTTCCCATAACCAAACCATCGCCAGAGAAATCCTAGTAAACAACACAGAAATCATCGATAGATACAGCGATAGCAGGCGGCTTGACGTTTGCGAGGCACTACACATCAAGAAGTCAACACCAGCAATCAACAGCCAATTATTGCACAACTATATTCTACCCACCTCAAGACTCCGCTCCAATATAGAAGCATCAAGAAATATGGACCAATAGGCTTTCTACAAACACTTCTATTCAATACCCATTGTTTCTGTTCTGTCTTGTGTTGATACTTTTAATACCCTATTAATATCCCCTCTTGTTCTGTCTTGTGTTAATGCCACATCACCCCTCCCACCTCACTCAAATATAGATATAAAATCAGAGATACGTAAGTTCTAATCAGTTGTGTATTTGTGAAGTCTTTGAAAATGTAATAAGTTTTACGAAACGCGCCCGTGTCGCGTCAGACTAGAAATAAAAATGAATTTTGGAGAAGTGTTTTTTGATTTACCTCCAACAGTGAAGCGTAATGTACGAAAGATTGAGAAAATTCGTGTTAGAATTATTAATCTTACTTTTTCGGTCATATTTAATAATATATGTCTACAGGAAAGACTGCTACCAAAATATACTAATATACATATATATATACATATATATATATACACATATATATATACACATATATATATACATATATATATATATACATGTCGTACCTAGTAGCCAGAACGCACTTCTCAGCCTACTATGCAAGGCCCGATTTGCCTAATAAGCCAAGTTTTCCTGAATTAATATATTTTCTCTAATTTTTTTCTTATGAAATGATAAAGCTACCCATTTCATTATGTATGAGTTCAATTTTTTTTTTATTGGAGTTAAAATTAATGTAGATATATGACCGAACCTAACCAACCCTACCTAACCTAACCTAACCTATCTTTATAGGTTAGGTTAGGTTAGGTAGCCGAAAAAGTTAGGTTAGGTTTGGTTAGGTAGGTTAGGTAGTCGAAAAACAATTAATTCATGAAAACTTGGCTTATTAGGCAAATCGGGCCTTGCATAGTAGGCTGAGAAGTGCGTTCTGGCTACTAGGTACGACATAATATATATATATATATATATATATATATATATATATATATATATATATATATATATATATATTAAGGTATTAATTTCATCAACATGTTGTTGATGAAATTAATACCTTATTAAATACCACCTCACCCCATCCACCTCACTCAAATATATATATATATATATATATATATATATATATATATATATATATATATATATATATATATATATATATATATATATATATATATATATATATATATATATATATATGTCGTACCTAGTAGCCAGAACTCACTTCTCAGCCTACTATTCAAGGCCCGATTTGCCTAATAAGCCAAGTTTTCCTGAATTAATATATTTACTATAATGTTTTTCTTATGAAATGATAAAGGAACCCTTTTCTCTATGTATGAGGTCAATTTTTTTTTATTGGAGTTAAAATTAACGTAGATATATGACCAAACCTAACCAACCCTACCTAACCTAACCTATATTTATAGGTAAGGTTAGGTTAGGTAGCCAAAAAAAGCTAGGTTAGGTTAGGTTAGGTAGGTTAGGTAGACGAAAAAACATTAATTCATGAAAACTTGGCTTATTAGGCAAATCGGGCCTTGAATAGTAGGCTGAGAAGTGCGTTCTGGCTATTAGGTACGACATATATATATATATATATATATATATATATATATATATATATATATATATATATATATATATATATATATATATATATATATATGAGAACAAGCCTGAATGGTCCCCAGGACAATATGCAACTGAAAACATATGTTTTCAGTTGCATATTGTCCTGGGGACCATTCAGGCTTGTTCGCATTTGTGTTCCTCACGTGTGCCCCAAAGAATGAGGTGATTTGGTAAAATGCTATGCCCAAGATTACTATCCGAGTGCCGGCGGTGGGGTGGTTCAAATAGCTTCGGCTATCACCTCATTTTGTCCGGTCGTGATGGTCAAGTGGATTAAGGCGTCTGGTACATACCAGTTGCGGTGCTCCTGGGAGTATGGGTTCGAGTCACTTCTGGGGTGTGAGTTTTCAGTTATATATATATATATATATATATATATATATATATATATATATGTCGTACCTAGTAGCCAGAACTCACTTCTCAGCCTACTATGCAAGGCCCAATTTGCCTAATAAGCCAAGTTTTCATGAATTAATTGTTTTTCGACTACCTAACCTAACCTAACTTTTTCGGCTACCTAACCTAACCTTACCTATAAAGATAGGTTAGGTTAGGTTAGGTAGGGTTGGTTAGGTTCGGTCAAATATCTACGTTAATTTTATCTCCAATAAAAACAATTGACCTCATAAATAATGATATGGGTAGCTTTATCATTTCACAAGAAAAAAATTAGAGAAAATATATTAATTCAGGAAAACTTGGCTTATTAGGCAAATCGGGCCTTGCATAGTAGGCTGAGAAGTGAGTTCTGGCTACTAGGTACGACATATATATATATATATGTGGCACCTAGTAGCCAGAACGCACTTCTCAGCCTACTATGCAAGTCCCGATTTGCCTAATAAGCCAAGTTTTCATGAATTAATTGTTTTTCGACTACCTAACCTAACCTAACCTAACTTTTTCGGCTACCTCACCTAACCTAACCTATAAAGATAGGTTAGGTTAGGTTAGGTAGGGTTGGTTAGGTTCAGTCATATATCTACGTTAATTTTAACTCAAATAAAAAAAAATTGACCTCATACATAATGAAATGGGTAGCTTTATCATTTCATAAGAAAAAAATTAGAGAAAATATATTAATTCATGAAAACTTAGCTTATTAGGCAAATCGGGCCTTGTATAGTAGGCTGAGAAGTGCGTTCTATGTATATATATATATATATATATATATATATATATATATATATATATATATATATGTCGTACCTAGTAGCCAGAATGCACTTCTCAGCCTACTGTGCAAGGCCCAATTTGCCTAATAAGCCAAGTTTTCATGAATTAATTGTTTTTCGACTACCTAACCTACCTAACCTAACCTAACCTAACTTTTTCATGAACCTAACCTAACCTAACCTATAAGGATAGGTTAGGTTAGGTTAGGTAGGGTTGGTTAGGTTCGGTCATATATCTACATTAATTTGAACTCCAATAAAAAAAAATTGACCTCATACGTAATGAAATGGGTAGTTTTATCATTTCGTAAGAAAAAAATTAGAGAAAATATATTATTTTATGAAAACTTGGCTTATTAGGCAAATCGGGCCTTGCATAGTAGGCCGAGAAGTGCGTTCTGGCTACTAGGTACGACATATATATATATATATATATATATATATATATATATATATATATATATATATATATATATATATATATATATATAGTCGTACCTAGTAGCCAGAACTCACTTCTCAGCCTACTAAGCAAGGCCCGATTTGCCTAATAAGCCGAGTTTTCCGGAATTAATATATTTTCTCTAATTGTTTTCTTATGAAATGATAAAGCTACCAATTTCATTACGTATGAGGTCACTTTTTTTTAATGGAGTTAAAATTAACGTAGATATATGACCGAACCTAACCAACCCTACCTAACCTAACCTAACCTATCTTTATAGGTTAGGTTAGGTAGCCGAAAAAGTTAGGTTAGGTTAGGTTAGGTAGTCGAAACACAATTAATTCATGAAAACTTGGCTTATTAGGCAAAACGGGCCTTGAATAGTAGGCTGAGAAGTGCGTTCTGGCTACTAGGTACGACATATATATATATATATATATATATATATATATATATATATATATATATATATATATATATATATATATATATATATATATATATATATATATATATATATATATATATATATATATATGTATATGTCGTACCTAATAGCCAGAATGCACTTGTCAGCCTACTATGCAAGGCCCGATTTGCCTAATAAGCCAAGTTTTCCTGAATTAATATATTTTTTCTAATTTTTTTCTTATGAAATGATAAAGCTACCCATTTCATTATGTATGAGGTCAATTTTTTTTATTGGAGTTTAAATTAACGTAGATATATGACCGAACCTAACCAACCCTACCTAACCTAACCTAACCTATCTTTATAGGTTAGGTTAGGTTTGGTAGCCAAAAAAGTTAGGTTAGGTTAGGTAGGTTAGGTAGTCGAAAAACAATTAATTCATGAAAACTTGGCTTATTAGTCAAATTGGGCCTTGCATAGTAGGCTGATAAGTGAGTTCTGGCTACTAGGTACGACATATATATATATATATATATATATATATATATATATATATATATATATATATATATATATATATATATATATATATATATATATATATATATATATATATATGTATATATATATATATATGTATATATATATATATATGTATATATATATATATATATATATATATATATATGTATATATATATATATATGTATATATATATATATATATATATATATATATATATATATATATATATATATATATATATATATATATATATATATATATATTAATATTAAATAATTATATTATTTAATAATATATATATATTATTAAATATGACCGAAAAAGTAAGATTAATAATTCTAACACGAATTTTCTCAATCTTTCGTACATTTCTTTTCACTGTTGGAGGTAAATCAAAAATCAATTCTCCAAAATTCATTTTTATTTCTAGTCTGACGCGACACGAGCGCGTTTCGTAAAACTTATTACATTTTCAAAGACTTTAGTTTACAAATACACAACTGAATAGAACTTACGCATCTCCGATTTTATATCTACATTTTAGTGAGGTGGATGGGGTGAGGTGGCATTAATAGGGTATTAATTTCATCAACACAAGACAGAACACGAAACAATGGGTATTGAATAGAATATTGTTTCGTGTTCTGTCTTGTGTTGATGAAATTAATACCCTATTAATGCCACCTCACCCCATCCACCTCACGAAAATGTAGATATAAAATCGAAGATGCGTAAGTTCTATTCAGTTGTGTATTTGTAAACTAAAGTCTTTGAAAATGTAATAAGTTTTACGAAACGCGCTCGTGTCGCGTCAGACTAGAAATAAAAATGAATTTTGGAGAATTGATTTTTTATTTACCTCCAACAGTGAAAAGAAATGTCCGAAAGATTGAGAAAATTCGTGTTAGAATTATTAATCTTACTTTTTCGGTCATATTTAATAATATATGCCTACAGGAAAGACTGCTACCAAAATATACTAATATATATATATATATATATATATATATATATATATATATATATATATATATATATACTAATATATATATATATATATATATTAAATATGACCGAAAAAGTAAGATTAATAATTCTAACACGAATTTTCTCAATCTTTCGTACATTTCTTTTCACTGTTGGAGGTAATTCAAAAATCAATTCTCCAAAATTCATTTTTATTTCTAGTCTGACGCGACATTTGAGCGCGTTTCGTAAAACTTATTACATTTTCAAAGACTTTAGTTAACATATACACAACTGAATAGAACTTACTGAATAGAATAGAACATCTCCGATTTTGTTTATATCTACATTTGAGTGAGGTGGATGGGGTGAGGTGGTATTTAACAAGGTATTAATTTCATCAACACAAGCCAGAACATGAAACAATGGGTATTGAATAGAAGTGATTGTAGAAAGCCTATTGGTCCATATTTCTTGATGCTTCTATATTGGAGCGGAGTCTTGAGGTGGGTAGAATATAGTTGTGCATTAATTGGCTGTTGATTGCTGGTGTTGACTTCTTGATGTGTAGTGCCTCGCAAACGTCAAGCCGCCTGCTATCGCTGTATCTATCAATGATTTCTGTGTTGTTTACTAGGATTTCTCTGGCGATGGTTTTGTTGTGGGAAGAGATTATATGTTCCTTAATGGAGCCCTGTTGCTTATGCATCGTTAAACGCCTAGAAAGAGATGTTGTTGTCTTGCCTATATACTGGGTTTTTTTGAGCTTACAGTCCCCAAGTGGGCATTTGAAGGCATAGACGACGTTAGTCTCTTTTAAAGCGTTTTGGTTTGTGTCTGGAGAGTTTCTCATGAGTTGAGCGGAGTTTCGTGCTGCGTTTCACTTACGAGATGGAAAAGGATGTCAATTCAAAGGGGTTATAGTAAACTGATCTGTTAAATCTGATGAGGAGCGTGCTATTTCAATGTTAAAGTTTCTGTTAATGTTGGTATGTCTTAAATGCTGCTGTATATCTGGGGGTAAGGAAGAAATTAGTGAGACACTAGACCATTGAGCTAAGAGCATGTCAACATATTCTGCAGGAGTATGATGAAGCTGAACTGGGGCTGAAGGTTTGGTAATGTTTTTAATTTTGTTCCACATTTCTGATAATGTTGTAGTTCTATTGATACCTTGTAGGAATTGTTCCCAATATGTGTTCTTAACTTGACCCTTAAGCTCGCGAAAATCTCTGTTGGCATTAAGGAATGCTGGTTAATTGTCAGCTGTTTTGTCTCGTTTATAAGAGTCAGCAAGCTGAAGCACTTTAGCTCTGTAATAATAATAGGATCCTCTGTCCATGAGGAAGAACGAGTGTTCTTTTTTTTCCTTGATTTAACCCAGGTATCATAATAACTGGTAATGATACTGACAAGATCATTGTAAAAGTGGTCCACTGATACAGGTGTATACCCAGTGTACCACTTATGTACATAAGCCTTAAAGTGCTGTTTAAGATTGTCTGGAATGTTAATTTTAACTCTAGGATGAGGATTGGACCTAATATCCGCCACAGTGTATTCACAATATATTGCAAAATGATCACTTACTAGTTCTGGGATGAGCTTAACGTTGACGTTATTAACTGCTAGGCTGTATCCAATCACATAATCCAGTCTACCCCCCAATAAATGGGTCTGTTTATCAGTATCATACACAGTAATATTATGATCATTAAGGTATTTCAAGAAGACCCTTCCATTATTGTTACACTGAACATCACCAAGAGCAGTGTGACGAGCATTAAAGTCACCCATACATAACATAGCTGTGTTACCTGTAGGTGTCGGTAGCAGGTCTGCTTTAAGTACACTACATCGTCCATATATGTTATACAGTAGGAAATAGCTATTTGCAGTTTGTAATTTGAATTTTTGATAATGTATGCTATCACTCCTGTGATTTTTAATTAGTTTACAGATTAATCCACTCTTAACATACGTAAGTAAACCAGTTCCAATACTGTTGTTGTATGCTATATACCCGGGTATCCTGGGTGGGACCTTCTTGATAGTTGTGGACGTATATGGTTCCTGTAAACACATCACATCCACGTCTCTCATTTTAGCATACAAGATTACATCATTTATCCGAAGATAAACACTTCGAATGTTCCAAGAAAGAAACCTAAATGTTTTTGTTTGATGAGCCATGGTTAGTATCAAGGGAATTAAGGTAATATTACTCGTTAATTACTCGTTAATTACTTTGACAACATAACCAACTCTGTCGTGTGTGTCTTGAGTAATATCACTTTTGCTTAGGAAGTGTTTCACCGGAGTAGGAGTTAGTGCTTTCTTAAAATCTCTACCTGTGACCACCTCAAGGGTTTCTTCATTATCTAGTGGGGGTGTCAGTGAGGGATCATTGACTACTCTAACACCATTCCCCATGGAGATTTGACACTCAAGTTCCGTAGAGATAGGTGGCGTAGCCTCAACACCTGCAAGATTATCACTCGCATCACTACTGGTGTTGGAAGAATTTACTTGGTCACTATCGCCAGCATGATTCACTTCACTATCACCGGGCAGATTCGTCTCTAATGTTTTTATTTTAATTTCCAATTCAGTAATTTTCTTTTTTAACCAGTCAATTTCTTCTGTATCTTTGCTTGTTTGATTTAGTCCGACGATGGTTGGAAACTGCTCACCAGAGGTGACACCAAGAGCTTCCAGCTGGGTGCCTCCTGCAGCTGGACCAGACGCCTCTGGTTTCCTGCTCTTGTTAGAGAGAGCGGGGCGTCGAGGGCAGCCACGATGCCAAACATCTACGCCTTGACGCAAACACCTGGGACACCTCCGGACCGGAGGAGAGGCTACCTCCCCGTCCTCAAGGGCAGGGGGGGTCCCTGTGAGGACAATGCCTCGTATCGTGCTGCTCAGCACAGAGCCCACACACAGGGTCATGACGACAGTACTTAGAGACATGATGAGTACCGTGGCACTTAAAACAAACAACAGGGGGGGGGATACCCAAGGTCTGATAGGACTTGACGGGATGAAATGTCCAAAGCAGGTGTAATGTTTAGGGGGAGGGTCACTGCCATTCCAAACAATGATGATCCTGTTGAGAGGTTGACCGTCCTTATATATCCGTCTTGCCTTGTAGACCCCCTCAAGTTTACAAGCCCTATCAACAGAATAATCTTTGGGATAACTGGTAACAAGATATTCCTTAAAATTTTTTGGTCGATTGATGATGTCTTACCTGGCGAAAGCAATATTACTAACCTTACCGTCAACCAGTTGAGTGATGATAGCTTCTTGCTTACGTGACACAAAGATGTAAGGGGATGCTGGTCTAGGTCGGACTATACTGAGGAATGTTTTGGAGAATTTATTAGAAAGTTGTTCGAACCATGTCAGTTTATTGTTGGTGGTTGTTCCAGGTGGGAATGCCAGGCGCACGACTCAACCCGTCCTCTTAAAAATAACGTCACTTTTGGCTCGTATGCGCGGCGCTATGGCCAAATTTGGACGTAATTTGAAATGAAATCGACTCACAAAAGTGACTTTCTGTTCGTTTTTCTATTTGAGTCGTCCGGCGTACGCGCAGAGGTTAGAAGAGGACACTTTAAATTAACGTTTTGAAACTTTATGAGAATTTCCTGCCCACCTAACCTATCAGAGGACCCTTAACTTACTGTTGTTGAAAAAAAAAATCCCAAATTTATTTTCATTTTCAAATTACGTCCAAATTCGGCCATACGGGCAAACGGCCAAAACGACGTTCTTTTTAAGAGAACAGGTCGCGGGGAAGCAATAGGAGGCTTGTGTGGGCGTTCCCCTTGCTGGGTGGGACCACCACCGCCCACCTCCACATTTTTCACACGGGTTCCTGTGTTCCTGTCATCATTGCCAATGATCTCCTCCCCATCAGCAGAGTCTGCACGTTTAGAATTTCTTCTCGCTCTCCGTGATTGTTGCACCTGCCACTCATTGTTGCTAACCAAATTAACATCGAATTCCATTTTATCGTCTAACTGCAACTCCACTCTAGGCACTTCCCGCCCACTCTTGACATGGGTGACATGATAGAGGTTTACAAGTGGGTGAATGGACATAACAAAGGGGATATTAATAGGGTATTAAAAGTATCAACACAAGACAGAACACGAAACAATGGGTATAAATTGGATAAGTTTAGATTTAGGAAAGACTTGAGTAAATACTGGTTCAGTAACAGGGTTGTTGATTTGTGGAACCAATTACCGCGTAACGTGCTGGAGGTGGGGTCCCTCGATTGTTTCAAGCGCGGGTTGGACAAGTATATGAGTGGGATTGGGTGGTTATAAATAGGAGCTGCCTCGTATGGGCCAATAGGCCTTCTGCAGTTGCCTTTGTTCTTATGTTTATCAGCTACCTCACCCTGTCAGAGTATATGAGACAAATGTATGTGAATGCATGTGTGTGTGTGTGTATATATGTATGTATATGTGTGTGTGTATGTATATGTATGGGTATAAAGTATATATGGAAGCTGATCAGAATTACATTTCACCTTTGTGAATGTACATTAATGACACTATGTAAAAGACACATCGAACACTTTATGTAGGGCATACGTAAATCTGTGTATCTATGTATTTACGTATGTAGGTTAGCTTAGCATTTTAAAAGCACCGAATCACCTTCTGTGGTTGAGTGTTCAATAAACCCTTGAACTGTATGTTTAACACTTCTCTAACCCTGTCCATGGAGGACAGAAGAAAGTGTATATATGTGGTTAGCATTGTAAATGTGTGGCCACGTCTGTGGTAGAAAATAATAATAATAAAAAAACTGCCTTAGAGACGGCAGGTGCTGCCTCAGTGGCCTCACACCAGAGTGCTAGTACATCAAGTGGTCCACACCAGAGTGCTAGTACATCAAGTGGTCCACACCAGAGTGCTAGTACATCAAGTTGCCTCACACCAGAGTGCTAGTACATCAAGTGGTCCACACCAGAGTGCTAGTACATCAAGTGGTCTCACACCAGAGTGCTAGTACATCAAGTGGTCCACACCAGAGTGCTAGTACATCAAGTGGTCCACACCAGAGTGCTAGTACATCAAGTGGCCTCACACCAGAGTGCTAGTACATCAAGTGGTCCACACCAGAGTGCTAGTACATCAAGTGGCCTCACACCAGAGTGCTAGTACATCAAGTGGCCTCACACCAGAGTGCTAGTACATCAAGTGGCCTCACACCAGAGTGCTAGTACATCAAGTGGTCCACACCAGAGTGCTAGTACATCAAGTGGTCCACACCAGAGTGCTAGTACATCAAGTGGCCTCACACCAGAGTGCTAGTACATCAAGTGGCCTCACACCAGAGTGCTAGTACATCAAGTGGTCCACACCAGAGTGCTAGTACATCAAGTGGTCCACACCAGAGTGCTAGTACATCAAGTGGCCTCACACCAGAGTGCTAGTACATCAAGTGGTCCACACCAGAGTGCTAGTACATCAAGTGGTCCACACCAGAGTGCTAGTACATCAAGTGGCCTCACACCAGAGTGCTAGTACATCAAGTGGTCCACACCAGAGTGCTAGTACATCAAGTGGTCCACACCAGAGTGCTAGTACATCAAGTGGTCCACACCAGAGTGCTAGTACATCAAGTGCCCTCACACCAGAGTGCTAGTACATCAAGTGGTCCACACCAGAGTGCTAGTACATCAAGTGGTCCACACCAGAGTGCTAGTACATCAAGTGGTCCACACCAGAGTGCTAGTACATCAAGTGGTCCACACCAGAGTGCTAGTATATCAAGTGGCCTCACACCAGAGTGCTAGTACATCAAGTGGTCCACACCAGAGTGCTAGTACATCAAGTGGTCCACACCAGAGTGCTAGTATATCAAGTGGCCTCACACCAGAGTGCTAGTACATCAAGTGGTCCACACCAGAGTGCTAGTACATCAAGTGGCCTCACACCAGAGTGCTAGTACATCAAGTGGTCCACACCAGAGTGCTAGTACATCAAGTGGCCTCACACCAGAGTGCTAGTACATCAAGTGGTCCACACCAGAGTGCTAGTATATCAAGTGGTCCACACCAGAGTGCTAGCACATCAAGTGGCCTCACACCATAGTGCTAGTACATCAAGTGGTCCACACCAGAGTGCTAGTACATCAAGTGGTCCACACCAGAGTGCTACTACATCAAGTGGTCCACACCAGAGTGCTAGTACATCAAGTGGTCCACACCAGAGTGCTAGTACATCAAGTGGCCTCACACCAGAGTGCTAGTACATCAAGTGGTCCACACCAGAGTGCTAGTACATCAAGTGGTCCACACCAGAGTGCTAGTACATCAAGTGGCCTCACACCAGAGTGCTAGTACATCAAGTGGTCCACACCAGAGTGCTAGTACATCAAGTGGTCCACACCAGAGTGCTAGTACATCAAGTGGTCCACACCAGAGTGCTAGTACATCAAGTGGTCCACACCAGAGTGCTAGTACATCAAGTGGCCTCACACCAGAGTGCTAGTACATCAAGTGGTCCACACCAGAGTGCTAGTACATCAAGTGGTCCACACCAGAGTGCTAGTACATCAAGTGGCCTCACACCAGAGTGCTAGTACATCAAGTGGCCTCACACCAGAGTGTTAGTACATCAAGTGGTCCACACCAGAGTGCTAGTACATCAAGTGGCCTCACACCAGAGTGCTAGTACATCAAGTGGCCTCACACCAGAGTGCTAGTACATCAAGTGGTCTCACACCAGAGTGCTAGTACATCAAGTGGCCTCACACCAGAGTGCTAGTACATCAAGTGGCCTCACACCAGAGTGCTAGTACATCAAGTGGTCCACACCAGAGTGCTAGTACATCAAGTGGCCTCACACCAGAGTGCTAGTACATCAAGTGGTCCACACCAGAGTGCTAGTACATCAAGTGGTCCACACCAGAGTGCTAGTACATCAAGTGGTCCACACCAGAGTGCTAGTACATCAAGTGGTCCACACCAGAGTGCTAGTACATCAAGTGGTCCACACCAGAGTGCTAGTACATCACGTGGTCCACACCAGAGTGCTAGTACATCAAGTGGTCTCTCACCAGAGTGCTAGTACATCAAGTGGTCTCACACCAGAGTGCTAGTACATCAAGTGGCCTCACACCAGAGTGCTAGTACATCAAGTGGTCCACACCAGAGTGCTAGTACATCAAGTGGTCTCACACCAGAGTGCTAGTACATCAAGTGGCCTCACACCAGAGTGCTAGTACATCAAGTGGTCCACACCAGAGTGCTAGTACATCAAGTGGCCTCACACCAGAGTGCTAGTACATCAAGTGGCCTCACACCAGAGTGCTAGTACATCAAGTGGTCTCACACCAGAGTGCTAGTGCATCAAGTGGTCCACACCAGAGTGCTAGTACATCAAGTGGTCCACACCAGAGTGCTAGTACATCAAGTGGTCTCACACCAGAGTGCTAGTACATCAAGTGGTCTCACACCAGAGTGCTAGTACATCAAGTGGCCTCACACCAGAGTGCTAGTACATCAAGTGGTCCACACCAGAGTGCTAGTACATCAAGTGGTCCACACCAGAGTGCTAGTACATCAAGTGGTCCACACCAGAGTGCTAGTACATCAAGTGGTCCACATCAGAGTGCTAGTACATCAAGTGGTCCACACCAGAGTGCTAGTACATCAAGTGGTCCACACCAGAGTGCTAGTACATCAAGTGGTCTCACACCAGAGTGCTAGTACATCAAGTGGCCTCACACCAGAGTGCTAGTACATCAAGTGGTCCACACCAGAGTGCTAGTACATCAAGTGGCCTCACACCAGAGTGCTAGTACATCAAGTGGCCTCACACCAGAGTGCTAATACATCAAGTGGTCCACACCAGAGTGCTAGTACATCAAGTGGTCCACACCAGAGTGCTAGTACATCAAGTGGTCCACACCAGAGTGCTAGTACATCAAGTGGTCCACACCAGAGTGCTAGTACATCAAGTGGTCCACACCAGAGTGCTAGTACATCCAGTGGTCCACACCAGAGTGCTAGTACATCAAGTGGTCTCACACCAGAGTGCTAGTACATCAAGTGGTCTCACACCAGAGTGCTAGTACATCAAGTGGTCCACACCAGAGTGCTAGTACATCAAGTGGTCCACACCAGAGTGCTAGTACATCAAGTGGCCTCACACCAGAGTGCTAGTACATCAAGTGGTCTCACACCAGAGTGCTAGTACATCAAGTGGTCCACACCAGAGTGCTAGTACATCAAGTTGCCTCACACCAGAGTGCTAGTACATCAAGTGGCCTCACACCAGAGTGCTAGTACATCAAGTGGTCTCACACCAGAGTGCTAGTACATCAAGTGGTCCACACCAGAGTGCTAGTACATCAAGTGGTCCACACCAGAGTGCTAGTACATCAAGTGGTCCACACCAGAGTGCTAGTACATCAAGTGGCCTCACACCAGAGTGCTAGTACATCAAGTGGCCTCACACCAGAGTGCTAGTACATCAAGTGGTCTCACACCAGAGTGCTAGTACATCAAGTGGTCCACACCAGAGTGCTAGTACATCAAGTGGTCCACACCAGAGTGCTAGTACATCAAGTGGTCCACACCAGAGTGCTAGTACATCAAGTGGTCCACACCAGAGTGCTAGTACATCAAGTGGTCCACACCAGAGTGCTAGTACATCAAGTGGTCCACACCAGAGTGCTAGTACATCAAGTGGCCTCACACCAGAGTGCTAGTACATCAAGTGGTCCACACCAGAGTGCTAGTACATCAAGTGGTCCACACCAGAGTGCTAGTACATCAAGTGGTCCACACCAGAGTGCTAGTACATCAAGTGGTCCACACCAGAGTGCTAGTACATCAAGTGGTCCACACCAGAGTGCTAGTACATCAAGTGGTCCACACCAGAGTGCTAGTACATCAAGTGGTCCACACCAGAGTGCTTGTACATCAAGTGGTCCACACCAGAGTGCTAGTACATCAAGTGGTCCACACCAGAGTGCTAGTACATCAAGTGGCCTCACACCAGAGTGCTAGTACATCAAGTGGCCTCACACCAGAGTGCTAGTACATCAAGTGGTCCACACCAGAGTGCTAGTACATCAAGTGGTCCACACCAGAGTGCTAGTACATCAAGTGGTCCACACCAGAGTGCTAGTACATCAAGTGGTCCACACCAGAGTGCTAGTACATCAAGTGGTCCACACCAGAGTGCTAGTACATCAAGTGGTCCACACCAGAGTGCTAGTACATCAAGTGGTCCACACCAGAGTGCTAGTACATCAAGTGGTCCACACCAGAGTGCTAGTACATCAAGTGGTCCACACCAGAGTGCTAGTACATCAAGTGGTCCACACCAGAGTGCTAGTACATCAAGTGGTCCACACCAGAGTGCTAGTACATCAAGTGGTCCACACCAGAGTGCTAGTACATCAAGTGGTCCACACCAGAGTGCTAGTACATCAAGTGGTCCACACCAGAGTGCTAGTACATCAAGTGGCCTCACACCAGAGTGCTAGTACATCAAGTGGCCTCACACCAGAGTGCTAGTACATCAAGTGGCCTCACACCAGAGTGCTAGTACATCAAGTGGCCTCACACCAGGAAGATACAAACATGTTACCTCTCACAGTGGAGTCAAATGATGGACAGGAGGAGCCCAATAGTGACGAATTTATAAATAAATAAATAATAAATAAATGTTTATTTAGGTAAGATACATACATACAAGAGATTTTACAAAGATTGATGGATTAATAGATAGGGCTAGTACATACAATGCCTAAAGCCACTATTACGCAAAGCGTTTCGGGCATGAAAAACATTAATGACTAAAGCTTAATACTAATTGAGTATAAAGAATAAAATGTGTTGAGAACAAATAAAAATAGAGATAAAAAAGGGGGGAACATGGCAGCACAAATACAATTTGGTCGACAAACAGCGATGTTTAAAAAAAAAAAAAAAAAAAGACATGGGTTGACAATAGAGGGGTAAGGTAGGTTACAGGGAATTTATTAGGAATAGCTTCGTTTTTATCTTAAACTGGTTGAGAGAGGTACAGTCTTTAACATGGTTGGGAAGGTCATTCCAAATTCTGGGTCCCTTGATTTGTAGAGCATTTCTAGTTTGATTAAGTCGTACTCTAGGAATATCAAAACTGTATTTATTTCTGGTGTGGTGCTCATGGGTTCTGTTACAACCTTCTATGAAGCTTTTGAGGTCAGGATTGGCATTACAGTTCAGCGTTTTATATATGTATAATACACACGAGAGAATGTGCAGTGACTTAATGTCTAACATATTCAGAGATTTGAGTAGGGGTACCGAGTGATGTCTGGGGCCAGAGTTGGATATTGTCCTAATAGCAGCTTTGTGTTGAGTAATTAGAGGACATAAATGATTTTGGGTAGTAGAACCCCAAGCACAAATACCATAGTTGAGATATGGATAGATAAGGGAGTGATAGAGAGTCACCAGGGCAGGGCGAGGTACATAATATCTGATCTTCGAAAGAATGCCCACAGTTTTTGAAACTTGTTTTGATATATTAGGAATGTGTCCCTGGAAATTCAGCTTGTGGTCAATGAGAATGCCAAGGAATTTGCCATCTAATTTGTTACAAATTTGGGTATTGTTTATTTTGAGATTTATTTGATTAAAGGATTTATTGCCAAACAGAATATAGAAAGTTTTGTCAATGTTAAGGGTGAGTTTGTTGGCAGTTAGCCAAAGATGAACTTTATTTAGCTCAGTATTTACTGTGGCATTTAGAGTAAGGGGGTCAGGACTGGAGTAAATGAAGGTTGTGTCGTCAGCAAATAGAATTGGTTTGAGGTGTTGGGAGGCATTTGGAAGGTCATTAATGTAGATTGGAAAGAGGAGAGGGCCAAGTATGCTGCCCTGAGGAACACCAATGTTGATGGGTAGGGTGGGAGAAATTGAATTATTCACAGAAACATACTGGAGCCTGTCAGTAAGGTAAGATTTGAGGTATTGCAGGGAGTGTCCTCTGACTCCATAATGATGTAGTTTAAGAAGAAGGTTTTGGTGGTTGACAGTGTCAAAAGCCGTACACAGGTCCACAAATAACCCAACAGGGAACTCATTTTTATCAAGAGCTGTATGTATCAAGTTAATCATACTATTATGTGCAGCTCTACTGGGTTTTTTGGGTCTGAAGCCATATTGACAAGAGCTAAGTATATTGTGTTTGGCTAGATAAGAGTAAAGCTGCTTATAGATTAGTTTTTCAAATATTTTTGACAAGTTTGACAGAATTGATATTGGTCTGTAGTTGTTAACATCTGTGAGATTACCACATTTGTGGACAGGCGTTACTCTCGCTTTTTTTAGAATATCTGGAAAGGTTTGGAGTTCAAGTGACTTGTTGAAGAGCAAAGCAATAGCAGGGGCTAAAGATCTGAAGGCTTTTTTGTAAATTAAAGTTGGTATCTCCTCAAGGGCACTAGACTTGGTTTTAAGGGAAAGGATTATCTCATCGACGTCAGTGGAATGGTTGTCCAAGTGGAACTTCCTTGTACAACTGTTGGGCCCCGGAGGAAGACACAAGGAACCAACGAGTTAATACATCATAACCATGAGAAGAAAAGAATCAACCTGCATTTTCCCCCGGGCACAGTAACTGCAACGAAATATGCATGGTTGGCTGAGGCAGCCAAACAACATCCTGGTGGTGGGTATGTGTTGGCGAATGGACATGAAACCATGTCCGTATGAACATTA
This sequence comes from Procambarus clarkii, assembly GCF_040958095.1. Classification (NCBI taxonomy): domain Eukaryota; kingdom Metazoa; phylum Arthropoda; class Malacostraca; order Decapoda; family Cambaridae; genus Procambarus; species Procambarus clarkii. The sequence goes on along the minus strand of NC_091165.1, from coordinate 32,223,067 downwards.
CTGAAGAGATGGTGCAATATTTCTGTACTCAAGAGCTTGCTGGTATAATAATGAGGAAACCACCACCGCCTGCTCATACCTACAGGACACCCGTTATCATTCTTGGCCTGGACCTCTACCAGGATCACACACTGGTGGAACAGCATGAACACATCGTCAATGTAAAAACAGCAACTGGCAGAGAGACTGTTCTCGCTCACTGGACCAGCGACGTGTGTCCGCCGGAAAGATTTACTTTCCCGAGTGCTTATCGGCAACTAACATTGAAGGTCTACAACCCTCCCAGGCGCAGGTGTTACAAGTGCCAACGGTGGAATCACGTAGCAAGAAACTGGAGGAGTGATGAGCGGTGTGACCACTGTGCCAGAAAGCACGCAACATCTGTGTGTGATGCCAAAAAGGAAAATGGTGAAACACTGAAACTGAGGTGTGCCAACTGTCACATGGAGGGAGTTTCAGCCTGGCATGAGGACTGTGCCTCACTCCCGCCGAGACGGGGTACACTAGCAAGGGGTGCCAGTAACCACCCTGGCTCATCTGCTGTGCCACCACCGGACACTCAGGCATTCTTTCCTCCCTTCCCCAACCACTCCAACGCCACGGCTAGTAGCTCGAGTGACACAGTTGTAGTCTCTACCAATACATGTTGGTCGCGGGGCCCGGCTCAGGCACAGACAATTGCTGAGCTGAGGAATACAGTAGAAAAACAAAGCAAAACTGTGGAAAAGCTGAGCATGCAAATAACTGAACAAAATAGCGAAATCATGCACCAAAAGATGACGATATCCACTCTTCAGGAAACTGTGAGAGTATTAAATGAGAGCAGGACACACCACCCTGGGGTACCACCATGTGCTCCCAGGCGGCCAGTACCCCAGGGGAGACCCCAGCTGGGGGTGTCCCAGCCCTCACGCCAGCTGGGCTCACCCACCACGGCTCCCCACACCCCAGCCTCATCAACGCCGTGCGCTATGAACAGAGGTCAACTATTCCCCATTGAAACGCAAAGTGTTGTCGATGAGTATCACGATGTAACTGAACATGATCATGAACAAAGTGACAGTGAGAGTGAGAATGTGAATGATGTGAGTACAGTGAGTGATGTGAATACAGGTGCTGATAAACTCTGCTTGAAGGAACACAGTAGTGGAGATGATGAAAGCGATTGTGATAATGATCAATTTGAAACCAGTGACGCCTGTAGTGATAATAAAGGAGTGGAAGTGGACGTGGATGACATCCTCGGACCGCACACCTCAGGGAGGAGTGTTGAGTCCCACCCTGTTTAATGTACTAATGAATAAGATAGCGTCTGAGAGATACTCAAATGGGGTAACTCCGATCATATATGCCGATGATATTTTGTTTCAGGGCAAAGATATTTCAAAGGTTCAAACAGTGTTGGACAATTTCGGAAACCTGTGTCACCATATGGGACTGGTGGTTAATGAAAACAAAACTAAGTTTGAATGTAGAAGTCGGAGGCCCATTATATTGAAAATAAACGGTAAAAACGGAGAGAGTTAATATATATAAATATTTAGGCATATATGTTGGATATATCCATGAGAGTTTGGAAGCTGAGATGAACAGACTGTTGGGTCAATGTCGGAAGAGATTACAACCTCTGAAGGCCTTGGCATGCTGTGGAAAGGGAGTGGGAGTCTTATGTTATGAAGATTAAGCCACCCAAAAGGTGGCACGGGCATGAATAGCCCGTAAGTGGTGGCCCTTTTGAGCCATTACCAGTATCAAGAGCTGATACTGGAGATCTGTGGAGGTGCGAATGCACCCTGCATGACGGGAGATGTCTCCCTTGTGAATGTGTTAAGATGAAGATGAAGCAACCCAAAATGTGGCACGGGCATGAATTGGTAAGTGGTGGCCCTTTTGAGCCATCACCAGTATCAATAGATGATACTGGAGATCTGTGGAGGTGCGACTGCACCCTGCGTGACGGGAGATGTCTCCCGTGTTACCTACAGAAAACACTCTACATGTATATTGTGATGGGTCAGTAGCTAGGGACGGGAAGGCAGGATGTGGAGTCTTGATCAGGGAGTACACTGACATTGGCGACAAGTCCTTCTCACAGTATGAGGACGGATCCCGGAGAAACTTGACCTTGGAATCTGGGGCGTGTTCCAACACAGGCCTTACACCCCAGAACCCCTAAGATGCTTCAGATGTCAGAGATTTGTGCATCACAAAGATGGCTGCCAACGCCCAGTGAGGTGCGGAGTCTGCAGCCAGCCCCATGACACAAAAACATGTATTGATCAACTCAAGGCAAACCACCCTGTTCAGGCAAAATGCCCAAATTGCTCCAAGGCACATCACGCCTGGAACTTGAAATGCCCTGAAAGGCTCAAAAGGCTTCAAACTAGCCCCACCACGCCTACCGCAGAGCCGAAACCCCCACCAAAACTAATACCAGCTCCCATGCCCACTAAAACCGCGTGGTGTCTACCCATTCAGGAAGAGGGGGCACACGGCCCTTCACCATCGACCATGGTGAAGGGTGTGAAGACCTCTGTACAGGACAAAAAGAAAGATGGAGGACACAAGAATCATGTTCAAAGCAGTCGCCCTCCCACTGCATCCAGCAAGCACACTGGGGCCAATAAGACTAACAATTCCAGTGTCAAAGTTACCACCGAGAAGGGTCTAAAAGCTACTAGGCCCCAAACCTGCACAGCATTAAATAGTGCTCCCACAGAACTGGACGCTCTCTGGTCAAATGCTTAAAACTTTGGTCACTGAGTTGATCGAAAGTCTACTGCCATCACATGGTATCAAGCAAACCACAGAGACTCGGAAGACAATTGAGCACAAGCTCAAGAAATTCGAAAATGTAATATCCACACCTTCAAGACAGCAGGGCAGGAGACACCCCCTAAAAACAGATGGAGTCCAGCTCGTCGGAAAGCGACATTGATGAGTCAATTTCAGGTCCACTAAGAACCTATACACCAATTGCAACTTCCATGGCGTGTTCATCAGACTCCATGGATACCACGGAATTATCAGCAAATTCCAAGAACCTAGAGGTCTAAACACACAGAGATCACACTAACGTGATGCATCAAATGAACAAATCCACAAAGGCCGTGACGAGGATTCGAACCTGCGTCCGGGAGCATCCCAGACACTTCCTTAATCGACTGAGCTACGACAAGGTAAAAGTGTTCAAACCGAAGTTCTACTGAACTTACTGGATCCCGTAGCCTCTCCGAGGCACAAACCGAAGTTCAGTAGAACTTCGGTTTCAACCCTTTTACCCTGTCGTAGCTCAGTCAATTAAGGCAGTGTCTGGGATGCTCCCGGACGCAGGTTCGAATCCTCGTCACGGCCCTTGTGGATTTGTTCTTAGAGGTCTAAAGATCCTGCAATGGAATGCGCAAGGACTGTGCACTAAATTGCAACACTTGCAATGCATAGCAGCAACCAAGGGCATAGACATCCTGATACTACAGGAGAGCTTGCTTCGAGCCGGATTAGAACCTAAAATCTCAGGCTATCGAGGCTTCTTCCTTCCATGGATCAATGGGCAATCCAGGGGATGTGCAATCTATGTAAAATGTGACCTGATCTCCAAGTCCATAACCAGCCCACCCAATTGTGGAGCAGGGACAGAGGTAATGGGAGTCACCATTGAGCTAAGACACGACAAACTTGAAGTGTTCAATGTGTACAGGTCTCCACATGCTGAAATGGATCTCTCTGTGTTATTTGGACACGTGACTACATCAAACACAATCATTTGTGGAGATTTTAATGCCCATCATCGATTGGCACTGGGCTCGAACACAACGAATGAGGCTGGCATTCACAATGCACATCTACTAGGCCAGCTTCCAGAAATACAAATCCTAAACAAGAATGAACCTACCCACATCCAAGGAGGCAGATTAGACCTAACCTTCGTTTCAGCCTCCCTAAGAGATGCAGCAACATGGTCAGTTGAGCCCACACTCACAAGCGACCACTATGGGGTCCAAATTGATCTTCAGTTAGACCTACCCACCCCACCTCCGCCTCCATCTGAAGCCTGGAACTTTGCTTTAGCAAACTGGGACCGATTTCAAAACCTCATTTCAGAGTGGCATAGAAACTATGATCTTCCCGAAGACATTAATCAGACAGAACAAGAATTTGTCAAAGCGATTCAAAGTGCAGTCAACCACTCAATCCCACTGAAAAAACAGTCCACCGGACACCATAAAGATCATTGGTACTATTGCGAACGTGTCAAAGAACTGTTCTTAAATGCAAATCCTGCTCTGAAACTCTCCCTGGACAGATGTAATAAGACCAATTATCACCACACCAGAAATAAATATCTCTTTGATATCCCCAGAGTCAAACTTAATCTGTGTGAACGCTCTATGCAAATAAAGGGACCCAGTCTATGGAACTCACTCCCTATTGAATTGAAAAGCTGTCCAACTTTTGCGTCATTCAAAAACAATACTAAAAAGTACCTAATTTCATCTTCATAGTTTTTTACCTTGTTGCTTTAAAATTGCACTGTATCTATTGCTACCCAATCTCCCAATCTTTATGTACCCAATCCGAACATCTTTACCATTGTGATTATTGCTGTCTTCTTATATGTGGTCAATCTGCTGTATGGTGTCTATTAATCTTGTTTAAATTACCAATCAAGCTGTTAATGTAATCAATCAGAGCTTTAATATACCATTGTGCTTTAATATACTTACTAAGCTCTCTCATCTCATTTTTTCTTGCAATGTATTTGTTATCATTTTATTAATTCTGCTAGAATTTACCTACTTAAAATTATCTGTTAGATTAAGGACCTGCTCGAAACGCTGCGCGTACTAGTGGCTTTACAAGATTGTAAATACTGTACTATGCTATGTATTCTCACAAACCCAATGTACCTTCTTGTATACAAATAAATAAATAAATAAAATAAATAAATAAATAAACTCAACCATAGACTCAACAGAACAAGCTATACAAAAAGCAGCCAAGTGACCGCAACAGGACCTTACTTTGTGAGGTCAAGGAACATGTGCATCGAGAGACCAGACAAATAAAAGAACAAAAGTGGCTGGAATGGTGTTCACACCTGAATGAACACACCTCTCTCGGAGAGATGTAGCAGCAAATTCACCGAGCCAAAGGGAATAAAACACCTAAAGCTCCACACCCCAAGGATCCTCAACAGGAAGCCGAAGTACTGGCAACCAGGTTTGCAGAGAGAGCAGCCAGCAATCAACTTCCACCAGATGTATTAGCAGTACAGACCGGACTAGAGGAAGAAAGGTGGCACAGAATCCTTACAGCGTGTGAAGAAGTCTCTGACACTAATGCCCCCTTCACACTGGATGAGCTCAATCGGGCTAAGAAAAACTCCAAGGATACATCCCCTGGAGCCGACAAAATAACCTATAAAATGATTAGAAACCTCGGCCCAGAGGGAGACGCTGCATACCTAAGGTTAATTAATTTAGCCTGGACTTCTCAAACTAGACCTTCTGCTTGGAATAGAGCAGACATAGTGCCGATCCCAAAACCCAAAGATTAAACTAATCCCAGGCCCATCTCTCTCCAAAGCTGTGCAGCCAAGACGGCTGACAGAATGGCACTCAACAGACTGGAGTGGAAAATGCCTAAACTGCACCATGATATGTATGCCTATAGAAGAAGGGTTGGCACAGTGGAATGTATTACAACTCTGTTAGCCCACTTGAATGACAGACCAGGAATGCTGATATTCCTGGACCTCGAAAAAGCCTTTGAACTGGCTAGCGCCCCAGCTATTCTCTGCTGCCTCATTGACAAAGAGGTCAGAGGCAACCTGCTCTCCTGGACCAAAAACTGTCTCATAAACAGAGAAGCAAGAGTAAAACTTCATGGCACAGTCTCTGAGTACAAAAGACATGAAAATGGTACACCGCAAGGAGGTATTCTTAGCCCTCTTCTCTTCAACTGTTTAATGGAAAGAATAATGAGGTTGAAACTCCCACATCACTGCAGGCTGCTAAACTACGCGGACGACTTTGTCATCATCATAAAAGGAAGGGATGCGGCGCGCCTTGCACCCAAATGCTTAGACTGCATCAGTAAAGAGGCAAAACAGATTGGGATCAAACTCAACCCCTCAAAGTCAAAGGCCATGCCCATAAAAATAGCGAAGCCCAACATCCAATTCACAGTACAGGGTCAACCAATTGAATGGGTCGACACCTATCAGTATCTAGGAATCATCCTGGACACACACATGAATTTTAATGCTGAGGTCACTTACTTGAGAGAGCGAACTGCGGCCCGGACGGTAATCCTCAGGTCGCTAACCTCCCTTTCTGGAGGAGCCAATCTGCAAGTCCTTCGCACATACTATGTACAGGCAGTCAGATCAGTGATCGATTATGCCGCACCTGCACTCACAAATCTATCACACCAACAGTGGAAAAAGCTTGAAGTTGCCCAAAACAATGCTATGAGAGCCGCACTGGGAGCCCCCATGTGGACCAGGCTTGAAACTCTTAGACTGGAGACGGGTTTGACCTCTCTACAAGAAAGAATATCACAAAGGACAGCTACAATTGTCAGTAAGATAATTATTTCTTCTGATCCAATCCCAGTACGGCAGGCCTTGGTGGTTGGACTAGGCCAAAACAATGGAAACTCTTGGGCTGCAAGAGCAGGAAAAGTCCTAAACAGACTACATTTTAAAAGCATGATTCTTGATAGAGAGGGTGATCATCCACACCCAAATTACACTCCTTCCGCACCGTGGGAAGAGCCTACTTTCAAAATAGTAATAGAAAGTCTCCCAATGATCCGACAATCCTAAAGCGCATAATAGAAGAGCAAATGTATAGCATAGCAGTAGCAGGAGCCACCCACATCTTCACAGACGGATCGGTGGACACAGAATATGAGAGTGCTGGCGCTGCTCTTTGCACGGCCAGCGTACAGGCATATTGGAGACTGGGAGGACTAGTATCATCAACCCAAATTGAGCTGTTTGCCATACAACAGGCATTCGCATATGTGATTGCACAAAACACTCAAAATGCAATCATGCACTATTATAGATTGTGGGTTGGTGGTGTTGTCGTCGAGTCGAGTCGGGAGCTCTCAGTCACCTGCCAGAGCTCAGAGGGGACGGACGTCGCTCCGTGTTCCTCCCTCTCCACTCTCTTATTTTAGGCTTTCTGCCTTATTAAAACATGTCTAACTTATCAATAAACATCGCTACTGACGCTGGGCACACGACCAACTACAAGCAATCACTATGAACTGGCTTAAATCGTGCTTACCACAGATTGTCTAGTCGAGGGCGCTATCCCTCTGACAGAGCTTGGTCAGGGCGCTTCCACGGCCCACAATAATGCCTCTGGGCGATTTAATATCTGCTCGTCGACCAGGACTTGAGACCACAACGTTCCCAGCTCGATTCTACAGCTGGCACATCTGCATACTTCTCTTCTCTTCGAGATATATCACTAGGGGTTCCCTTCTGACGGGAGCTCAACGGAGCGCGGCTTTCCCCTGCGATGTCTGGCACTCAAGTAAGGTCAAAGCCCTTCCAGAAGCGAGCCTCACGCCTCCAGCAAAATGTCCACATCTCCTAACCAGTCATTTATCTGTTTCCTTCTTCACTGCCCATAATCTTAAATTGTTATATATATCCAAGCAACTATTTTACATATGGGTTATCACCTCAATATTTGCTAGACCTTCTAATCAGGTCAGGCTTGATGAATAACTCTCAAGGAGGGAGACTCGTTTCTCCTGCAGGCTGAGATCATAACATGCACACAGACTCAAAAGCTGCACTTCAAATACAATTTCACAAATATTGGGATCAAAGAAGTCTTTAAATAACAAACCGACTCTCCTGTCTAATAACGATGGTCAGCTTTCAGCCTCTGATACTGCTATTGAGTTCAATAGGTTCTTCTCTTCCATTGGTTCATCCCTTGCTAATGATATTCCATCTTCCAGTACTGACATTAAGGACTATCTTACAGGTAACTATCCCCAGTCTCTGTACCTAAAGCCTATTAATTCCATTGACGTCAATGAGATAATCCTTTCCCTTAAAACCAAGTCTAGTGCCCTTGAGGAGATACCAACTTTAATTTACAAAAAAGCCTCCAGATCTTTAGCCCCTGCTATTGCTTTGCTCTTCAACAAGTCACTTGAACTCCAAACCTTTCCAGATATTCTAAAAAAAGCGAGAGTAACGCCTGTCCACAAATGTGGTGATCTCACAGATGTTAACAACTACAGACCTATATCAATCCTGCCAAACTTGTCAAAAATTTTTGAAAAACTAATCTATAAGCAGCTTTACTCATATCTAGCCAAACTCAATATACTTAGCCCTTGCCAATATGGCTTCAGGCCCAAAAAAAGCACTAACGATGCACTTATTAGTATGCTTAACTCGATTCATACAGCTCTTGATAAAAATGAGTTCCCTGTTGGGTTATTTGTGGACCTGCGTAAAGCATTCGATACTGTCAACCACCAAAACCTTCTTCTTAAATTACATCATTATGGTGTCAGAGGACACTCCCTACAATACCTCAAATCCTACCTTACTGACAGGCTCCAATGTGTTTCTGTGAATAATACAATTTCTCCCACCCTACCCATCAACATTGGTGTTCCCCAGGGCAGCATACTTGGCCCTCTCCTCTTTCTCATCTACATTAATGACCTTCCAAATGCCTCCCAACACCTCAAACCAATTCTATTTGCTGACGACACAACCTTCATTTACTCCAGTCCTGATCCCCTTGCTCTAAATGCCACAGTAAATACTGAGCTAAATAAAGTCCATCTGTGGCTAACTGCCAACAAACTCACCCTTAACATTGACAAAACTTTCTATATTCTGTTTGGCAATAAATCCTCTAATCAAATAAATCTCAAAATAAACAATACCCAAATTTGTAACAAATTAGATGGCAAATTCCTTGGCATTCTCATTGACCACAAGCTGAATTTCCAGGGACACATTCTAAATATATCAAAAAAAGTTTCAAAAACTGTTGGCATTCTTTCGAAGATCAGATATTATGTACCCCGCCCTGCCCTGGTGACTCTCTATCACTCCCTTATCTATCCATATCTCAACTATGGTATTTGTGCTTGGGGCTCTACTACCCAAAATCACTTACGTACTCTAATTACTCAACACAAAGCTGCTATTAGGACAATATCCAATTCTGGCCCCAGACATCACTCGGTACCCCTACTCAAATCTCTGAATATGTTAGACATTAAGTCACTGCACATTCTCTCATGTGTATTATACATATATAAAACGCTAAACTATAATGCCAATCCTGATCTCAAAAGCTTCATAGAAGGTTGTAACAGAACCCATGAGCACCACACCAGAAATAAATACAGTTTTGATATTCCTAGAGTACGACTTTTTTTTTTTTGAGATATATACAAGAGTTGTTACATTCATGTACAGCCACTAGTACGCGTAGCGTTTCGGGCAGGTCCCTGGAATACGATCCCCGCCGCGAAGAATCGTTTTTTCATCCAAGTACACATTTTACTGTTGCGTTAAACAGAGGCTACAGTTAAGGAATTGCGCCCAGTAAATCCTCCCCGGCCAGTATACGAACCCATGACATAGCGCTCGCGGAACGCCAGGCGAGTGTCTTACCACTACACCACGGAGACTTATTCAAACCAGAAATGCTCTACAAATCAAGGGGCCCAGAATGTGGAATGACCTTCCCAACCATGTTAAAGACAGTACCTCTCTCAACCAGTTTAAGTTAAAAACGAAGCTATACCTAATAAATTCCCTGTAACCTACCTTACCCCTCTATTGTCAACCCATGTATGTTTTTTATTTTTTTTTTGTTTTTCAAATCAACGCTGTTTGAATGTAATTTTCTGTAATAATTTGTAATTGTATTTGTGCTGCTTTTTCAACAATGTTCCCCCCTCTTTTACCTCTATTTTTATTTGCACTCAACGCATTTTTTTCTTTTTACCCATTAGTTTTAAGCTTTAGTCAGTAGTGTTTTTTCCTGCCCGAAACGCTTTGCGTAATAGTGGCTTTAGGCATTGTATGTACTAGCTCTATCTATAAAGCCAACAAACTTTGTAAAATCTCTTTATGTATGTACCTTTGCCTAAATAAAAATTATTATTATTATTATTATTATTATAGGACAAAAACAGTGGAAAGATAACGTGGAAATAATTACCACAATTTTGTATCTTGGAGCAGTCGCTAAAGGCAAAGGACTCAACATAACCTTAAACTGGATCCCATCCCATGTTGGAATCCCATTAAATGAGAAAGCTGATGAAATTGCTAAATTGGCAACTCGTCATCCAGTGATACATAAAACAATTCAACCCAGCCTAGAGAACATAAAAAACATCATCACCAAAAAACTCTCACATCTCAACAAAGCCGACCTGCACCAGAGAATAGCTGAAGGTTCGCCATCTGCAACATGGTATCTTCAGGCAACCAAATTAGAAAGGTTAAATATCCCAAAAGGAATCCACAGGGAAATAGCAGTTAGGTTATATAGACTACGTCTAGGTTACAGATGCAACTGGGAGATGGGTGAACCCCGATAGAGAGAGAGTGCATCTTCTGCCAAACTGTCACAGAAAAGCCATTACTTCACTATCTTCTGAAATGTGAAGCAACCAACGACCTTAGAAGAGCTATAAGAGTTCCTGAATCTTGCAGTGGCCACCCTGAAGCCATCAGCCACTCTCCTGGTCAACAAAGGTGTCCAGCAGCTGGACACCCTCATAAAGACTGTCAAGCAGTATCCTCCCCCGCGATAACAGCTTGATGGTTAAATGCAACCTCAGAATACTGAAAAGAATTACTATAAAAAAAAGTACCACTTACGGGGAATTCATGCCCGTGCCACCTCTTGGGTGGCTTAATCTTTATCAATCAATCAATCTGACATTGGCCGTCTGTTCACATCACAGTTTGTATTGGTGTGCAATTCACAGTTGCGCCACTGGGAACGACGGGGAAGACATCTCCCGCCAACACATCACAAGGAGCAGTGTGGTCACAATGCGACCCAAACGTCTTAAGGTCAGAGCTACTCCACTTGACGGTCATGCTATCGGGAGAAGCAATACTTTAAAGGTCCTGAAGGACGTTACTGGCCTCGAACCCGCTGACATTAGTCAGGAAGGTGAAGATATCGTGCTCTTCTTTTCATGTGAAGAGGAGCTAGAAAAACTCTTCACTAACGATGCCATTCTTCGCAAAGAGCACCACCTACATCCTCACTTTCCACGTCAGTTCCTGGCCGGAAGAACTGTTTTTACCAGCAGGACCAGCCGGTGGATCGCTGAGCGACCTCAACATCATATCAAGGACAATATCGAGGACGAAAATCCAAACCTGTCGGTATTCAACCTAGAGTTCTGCAACACCGACAAAACATCAATGAAGATTACGTTCACCACCATAGCTGCGGCCACCCAGGCTGCCACACAAGGATTCTACTGCTTCGGCCTAAAAATACAACCCCACCAAATAAAAAAGGAACAATACCATGAGATCCAACAGTGCTTTAAGTGCTACGAGCTCTCCCACCCGACCAACAAGTGTCAGCACCCTGTCCAGAGGTGCAGCCTGTGCGCACTGGACCATCACTACTCCATATGCAAGGCAACAGTCCATCACTGCTTGCTCTGTGATGGCAATCACCTCGCAATTTCCTACCGCTGCCCCCTCAGACAGGAAAGCATCAAGGTTGAAGCCAAGAGAAACAAACCTTCTACCTCCTCGACCAGAGCCCCAAGCGCTCAACCCACCACCTTAGCTCTCACTAATCGACCAGAAGACTTTCCAGTCTTACCAACATGTGACTCCTCCCAGCAGGCGACACAGCCTTCTCATTGGGGATCCAAGGTCCCACAGGCTCCTTCACAGCCCCCTGCATCACGTGCAGGCATTATCCCTGGTCTTATTACACTAGCGGAAAGGCTTGCAGGACCAGACAACCAGCGCTTTGTCAGTGAACTAAACGCATTATATATAGACAATGGCCTGGCCCCCATCATAGCCACTAGCGTAAATCTCACTGCCTCCTCTACCACTCCGGAGACTACCACCAGGACGACCATGCGGTCAACTTCAACACCGACTCCAGAACCGCCCATGACCCGGGCGACACAAACGGAGGTAATTCCTTCTCCAGCTCCCACCACTCCTACCATCACTATCTCAGCAGCTGCACTAGCAGACGTGCTGTCTACAAACGATAACAGCACCACCAGTGCTCCTGAAATAGCTACAACCACCAATCAACGACACCTAAGCCTACCTAAGGCTGCGAGGCGAAAGACAAAAAACGCCCACTACGGAGGTTACGGACTCCTCAGACGAGGAAATCATAGTAGGAGCTCCACCACCGCATCACAAATACGACACCTACACGGTTCAAGACTTCCTCATGGAGGCCACGTCACCAAACTCCAACGACAACACTGCTCAGCCAAAGTCGCAGGCAAAGAAAAAACGGAAAGCCTAGAGGTCTACACTAATCCCACCAGCTCCATACTGGTATAGCCAGCCCTCCAGGCTGAAAACCATCATGAAAACCCCCATCCATCGCCAGCTCTATAGTATCAGCCACTGATACTAGAGATGGCTCCAAAGAGCCTCCACTTACGGGCTCACCGTAGCCCGTGCTACTGGAACTTATTGTTCTGAGTAGCGAATCTTAAACAACAACAACAACTGACATTGGCACTGTAGATACTGTTATTGGACGCCGCTTAACTGACAATGTCTCTTCAACGCAGGCTGAACTCCAAGGTGTATTAGCAGGATTACAGGAAGTAGTCAAATGTGGAAAAAAAGGCCTGTTTCTTTATTGATAGTAAAGGAGTGTTTGAGTCTTTAAATAGCAGAAGTATACCAGAATATTGTGATAGTGTGTAGAGAGAATGTTAAGATATTAGAAAAAACTGGATTTAAAGAAAGATTCATGTGGATCCCTTCACATGTGGTAATACTGTTGAATGAGGTAGTTGATGAGATAGCAAAGAGACACGGAAAAAACTCTTGTTGATGTTGTAAGTCAGATTACCTTGAAACAAATAAAAACAAGAAATAGCCACTGCTTTTCTCAAAAAGCGGTGGGTTTTCTGTGAGAAGAAAACGTAATTCTCAGAGTTGCGACTAAATGTTTAAGCTGTGCGCGCACCGAGTGGGGGTACATATATTGAGCGCCTGCAGACCCGGCGACCTCTGTTTCGCCGCCCCCTGCAGCTGCTCCACATACAAAAATGCTCTTCCGCCATCCTGTTACACATGGACTACGACGACAAGTACCTTACAAGCCTACTCACCTTCGACTTATAGCCTTCCACACTGGCCCATGTCGCCTACAAGGGCAGCCCACACGGGACTCCTGATTCAGTGAAGTTGTCGTCGTTGGCCCATCGGCGTCTCAGAGCAGCCCGCCAAGGGCGGCCTGCCCATCTCAACATGTCCTAAGGTACTGTCGTGGCCGTGTTTTCCCCACCACGCTCAGTGTGTGGGGCGCCCTGTTTAGTTAGGGATGTCCCCAGTGATCGCCGTGTGCCCAGCGCCGTGTCCCCGGTGGTGCGTGTTGCGATGCCCTAGTAGCTTCCTCCCAGGTCCATTTGCTCCTCTCTAGGGCGCTAGCCGTGCGGGCTGTACGGCGGGGTCCTTTTCTGCCCTCAGTGCCGTGCCCGGGCGTGTGTGTCGTGGCATGCACGTGTGGGGCTCCTTAATTCCCGAGGGCGGGCGGTGCCACATCTGGTGGTGTCACTCACGTGGCCAGGCTCTCAGTAGCTTTCTTGCCCTAGGTGAGGTCCCTAGGGGCACTGCTTTGCCCCTCGCCCTGGTGGGCGCCCGGGCCACGAGGCGTGCACGTGCGGGCTCCTCTACGCCCGTGGGCCGGGGTCATCCCACGCCTGGTGGCGTGGCCTGTGCGGACAGACCTACGTGGTTTCCATGCCCTAGGGGGCGTCCCTAGGGGCCTGGAGGTGTGCCCAGCGTGTCCGGCGTGCCCTAGTGTCGGGCACGCTCAGCGTGTCCATCATGCTCGGTGTGTCCGGGGTATGGCGTGGGCCACGTGGCCAGGCTCCTCACGGCTTTCTTGCCTCTAGGGGCTGCCCTAGGGGGGCCATGGCTCGCCTCTCGCCCGGGCTGAGGGCCATGTGGTGTGGGCGTGCTGTGCTCGCCTCTGCCCGCGGGCCGGTGCCGCACCACACTAGGGGTGTCGTCCCACGTAATCAGGCACTCTGTGGCCTCCTCGCTCCTATGGGTTTGCCTCAAGGGGCCCTGGTTCGCCTCACGCCCCGGGGGGTCACCTGCGGGTGGCGACCGGGCCTGGGGGCCACGTGGTGTGCACGTGCAGGGCTCCCCTATGTCAGCAGGTTGGTGCCGCATCGTTGGGTGGTGGGCCCGGGCCCCCTCACATGCGGCCAGGCGCTTTGAGGTGCTCTTCCCCTGTTTGCCCTCTGTGGGCCCCTGCAGCACGCCCCAGGCTGGGGCCACTTAAGTGTTATGCCCGGGCTGGGGCCACTTCAGTTTTATGCCCAGGCTGGGGCTACTCCAGTTTATTAAGCCCCAGGCTGAGACCACTTCTGTGTTTTATGCCCAGGCTGGGGCCACTCCAGTTTATTAAGCCCCAGGCTGGGGCCACTTCAGTTTATTAAGCCCCAGGCCGGGGCCACTTAGGCCCCCCTGCTACGCCTTTCGCAGAGCCCTCAGTCTGCCCCTCCACGAGGCCCATGGGTTGCCTGGTGGGACCGCCGCCTGCCCCACGGGCACGTCAGTTAGCTCCCTTTGTCGGGCCCGTCTGTTACGCCCTTAGCTGGGCTCCCTCCAGCTCCACGCCCCGTAGCTGGGCACGACGGCATGGCAGACGGCAGGTGGTGGGCACTTGGAGCCCCTCTCTACGACACCGCTCCGTTCCTAAGCGTGCCGCCAGCATTCCCTGCCGTGCTAGAGGTGGGGCCGCCCTGTTGCTGCTTCATTCCGAAGATTCGATTCAGAAGAATTCCATTAATTATTTATAATTAATTATTAGTCATTATTTCTAGTTATGTTTATTATTTGCTTTATCTATTTATTATCCTCCATAATTATTTATTATTTTATTAAGATAAACAAGTCAAGTGGTTTCAAGCAGTGGAATTACTACTTATTTCGTATGTGTCTTTCATGTCTATGTATTTATTACTTTGCCCCTCCTATATTTGCTTTCAAGTTTTATTTTATTTTATTATAAATCATGGAGCACAATTCCACAAATATTGGGATAAAAAAAGATTTTAAATAACAAACCAATACTCCTGTCCAATAACGATGGTCAACTTACAGCCTCTGATACTGCTATTGAGTTCAATAGGTTCTTCTCTTCCATTGGGTCATCCCTTGCAAATGATATTCCATCTTCCAGCACAGTTCAGGACTATCTTACAGGTGACTATCCACAGTCTCTGTACCTAACGCATACAAATTCTACTGTACCTCTCTCAACCAGTTTAAGATAAAAACGAAGCTATACCTAATAAATTCCCTGTAACCTACCTTACCCTTCTATTGTCAACCAATGTCTGTTTTTTTTTAAAGAGCGCTGTTTGTCGACATAACTGTATTTGTGCTGCTTTTTCAGCTATGTTTTCATTTCTTGTTTTCATTCTACTCATTATGCTCAATTAGTATTAAGCTTGTCATTTAAGTTTATCATGCCCGAAACGCTTTGCGTAATAGTGGCTTTAGGCATTGTATGTACTAGCTCTACCTATAAATCAACCAATCTTTGTAAAAATTTATTGTATGTATGTACCTTACCTAAATAAACATTTTATTTTATTTTATTTTTTTTTTTATGTTAATGAGATAATCCTTTCCCTTAAAACCAAGCCTAGTGCCCTTGAGGAGATACCAACTTTAATTTACACAAAAAAAACTCCAGATCTTTAGCCCCTGCTATTGCTTTGCTCTTCAACAAGTCACTTGAACTCTAAACCTTTCCAGATATTCTAAAAAAAAGCGAGAGTAACGCCTGTCCACAAATGTGGTGATCTCACAGATGTTAGCAACTACAGACCTATATCAATCCTGCCAAACTTGTCAAAAATATTTGAAAAACTAAGCAGCTTTACTCTTATCTAGCTAAACACAATATACTTAGCTCTTGTAAATATGGCTTCAGACACAAAAAAAGCACTAACGATGCACTTATTAGAATGATTAACTTGATACATGCAGCTCTTGATAAAAATGAGTTCCCTGTTGGGTTATTTGTGGACCTGCGTAAGGCTTTTGACACTGTCAACCACCAAAACCTTCTTCTTAAATTACAACATTATAGAGTCAGAGGTCACTCCCTGCAATACCTCAAATCTTACCTTACTGACAGGCTCCAGTATGTTTCTGTGAATAGTTCAATTTCTCCCACCCTACCCATCAACATTGGTGTTCCCCAGGGCAGCATACTTGGCCCTCTCCTCTTTCTCATCTACATTAATGAACTTCCAAATGCCTCCCAACACCTCAAACCAATTCTATTTGCTGACGACACAACCTTCATTTACTCCAGTCCTGACCCCCTTGCTCTAAATGTCACAGTGAATACTGAGCTAAATAAAGTCCATCTTTGGCTAACTGCCAACAAACTCACCCTCAACATTGAGTACAAAACTTTCTATATTTTGTTTGGCAATAAATCCTCAAATCAAATAAATCTCAGGATAAATAATACCCAAATTTGTAACAAATTAGATGGCAAATTCCTTGGCGTTCTCATTGACCACAAACTGAATTTCCAAGGACACATTCTAAATATATCAAAAAAAGTTTCTAAAACTGTTGGCATTCTTTCTAAGATCAGATATTATGTACCTCGCCCTGCCCTGGTGACTCTCTATTACTATCTCATCTATCCTTATCTCAACTATGGTATTTGTGCTTGGGGTTCTACTACCCAAAATCACTTACGTCCTCTAATTACTCAACACAAAGCTGCTATTAGGACAATATCCAACTCTGGCCCCAGACATCACTCGGTACCCCTTCTCAAATCTCTGAATATTTTAGATATTAAGTCACTGCACATCCTCTCATGTGTATTATATATATATAAAACGCTGAACTGTAATGCCAATCCTGACCTTAAAAGCTTCATTGAAGGTTGTAACAGAACCCATGAGCACCACACCAGAAACAAATACCTTTTTGATATTCCTAGAGTACGACTTAATCAAACTAGAAATGCTCTATAAGTCAAGGGACCCAGAATGTGGAATGACCTTCCCAACCATGTTAAAGACTGTACCTCTCTCAACCAGTTTAAGATAAAAACTAAACACTACCTAATTAACTCCGACGGGAGACATCTCCCGTCACGCATGGTGCAGTCACACCTCCACAGATCTCCAGTATCAGCTCTTGATACTGGTAATGGCTCAAAAGAGCCACCACTTACGGGCTATTCTTTTGGGTGGTTTAATCTTCATCAATCAATCTAATTAACTCCCTGTAACCTACTTTACTCCTATAATGTCAGCCCATGTCTGTTATTTTTAAACAATGCTGTTTGTCGACCAAATTATATTTTTGCTGTTGTTTTGCCATGTTTTCCCCTTTTTTATTTGTATATTTTCTCAACATATTTTATACTTTAATCTCAATTAGTATTAAGTTTTAGTCTTTAGTGTTTTTCCTGCCCGAAACGCTTTGCGTAATAGTGGCTTTAGGCATTGTATGTACTAGCTCTATCTATAAATTCATCAATATTTTTATCACCCCTTGTATGTATGTACTTTGCCTGAATAAACATTTGATTTTTTTTTAATTTTGTGTAGGTCCCCTTCAACTGTGCCTTTGCCTGTTACGTTACCACTGCTTGTCCGCCTCTGCCCACCCTTACTGCCTTAAATCAATTTACATAAACCAGTCCAGAACCACTACAAAACGCTCACGAGGAAAACCATTGATGATCGAGGAACACGGGATGGGGCCCGAAAGGCGGACGACTGGACTCATGCCCACCGTGAGATGGACTCTGGGGAGGCGACCTACATGCTTCTAAGTTGCCACCGCCCCTCCACACCGTAGGGCTCACCACAACGACAACGACCAACACGGGGTTGACCCTGGGGAGTCGGCCTCGGTGTAGACAGCGTTCACTTTCCCACACCCGGCCTGGGGCCAGCCTTCCATGACTGGTCTCTGTGAGGGCGGGCTCCAGCGACGAAGATATACACGGGTTCGACCAGTCATTCGTCATGGTGCACAGCAGTCCCTGCCTGGGTGTACAAACCCTGCAGTATGTACTCCTCACAAGGGCACTGTTTAGTGGGCTATCTCGCCCCTCTACGCCCCATGGCTCGTCATGATGGCGCTCCGTCGGCCCCACAAAGGAAGCTGTCTCAGTTTGCAGCATCTGCCTAGTAGACCCGGATTGGTACCTTTTTCAGTCAGGGGATCCTGACTGTTTTTTAACGGCCTCTCCGGGCATACGGGCACGGTTATGGACACAGTAGCGAGCTGTCATATTCCTAGTTATAGCGGCCAGCTGCCGCTCGCCCTTCGAGGGTGGGGGTTCCGCGCCACTGGCCCTCACGGGATTGGGGCTGCTCCGACGGAACCCCCAAAGCCAAGACATATTAACAAGAATTGTCATTAGTGTAAATGCCAATAAAGCAACTTTCAGTTACTAATTATAGATCTAACGATTAATTGTAATTGAGTTATACACTATCATTATAATGGCTATTCTCTAATATTATTTCAGGATAATTCACTAATCTATATTAGTCACATAATTAATTATTATCCACTTAAACTATCTATTTTAGTCGCCATAATTAGCTATTATGCTTCGTCATAATTAATGTTTATTATTATAATTAATTATTTATTAATTATTAAAATAAACAAGTCCCCCACTGTGCGCATTTTCTTCCAACCGCAGAAATCAAGATAATCCAGGAGGGTGAAGAAATGGTAAAGAGAATGGCAATGGTGAACAGTAGTAACACACTTAAGAATTATTCAATAATAAATACAAATTCGTTCTTATTACGTACACTACTTATTTCCTTATTTCTATAGTTATCTATAAGTTGACACTCTAATACATAATGTTCTAAGGTGTGGGCGTGTGGCATACTACATAATTTACACTCCTTATCTTTTTCAAAAATCAAATCAAATCAAATCAAATCAAATGTTTATTCAGGTAAAAGTACATACATGGAAGATTTATGGCTTTACGCATGGAAAGAGTGTACATCACTGTATTACCACATTCCTCACCCTGCATACTGATAGGTCATACACCACTTTTTTAGATCTTAAGTCAAGTCAGCCTTTGACATTGCTAACCCACACGTCATTCTGAACGAACTTGCTAAAATGAATGTTGGAGGATGGCTACTACAGTGAATAAGAGGCTATCTATCCAACAGGAAGTCATCTGTACTGTTCCAAGGGCATAGGAGTGTAACGAGAGATTTTGAACTTGGCACTCCACAGGGAGGTGTCCTCAGTCCTACTCTGTTCAATGTGTTAATCAATGCACTTTTAAACTCAGTAACCAGAAGGCCCAGCGAACACATCATTAGCTATGCGGATGATATACTGATCCACACCAATGAGTATACCAACACCCAAAATGTTCTGAACTCTGTATTGCACACATGTCAGGAACTAGGCTTAGTCATCGCAGTAGAGAAAACAAAAATCCTGAACCGATGCCCACCCAGACGGCGTGGGGCCATTCGCAAAATGCAGTTGCATGATGGCTCTCTGCTCGACTATGTAACCAGATACAAATACCTTGGTCTTGAAGTTCCACTGTCCCGCAATGTTGTAGCCAGACTGGGTCGCCAATGTAGAGAGAGGCTCCGTGCTCTTAAGGCTGTGGCAGGCTACCATCCAAGCTATGGCGCAAATGTGAGAATTGTCAAAATGATGTATCTCTCATATATTAGGTCTCTGATTGATTATGCTGCACCCATGCTTGCTCTAGTGCCTGAGAGAATGCTTGGAGGGCTGGAAAAGATGCAAAACGAAGCCATGAGGATTATCCTCGGATGCCCCCGTACAACTAAATTACTAAACATGAGGAAGGAACTGAATATTTCATGTGTAAGTGATCGTATCACTGAAATTAATGCTTTAATTGGTATCAGGATGCTTAGGTTAACCCACCCTAACTCCTGCACTGAAGCCCTCCAAGCCTTCTTCGTTGAAGGTCAGCATCCCTCCAAATGGATTACCGAAACTGCCAATGTGCTCAATATGTATAACTTTCATCACCCCTACCAAGAGAGACAACAACAACACTTTCCTGCCCCATGGGAGATCACGCCTTTCCAAATTACTGTCCCCTCTTTCCCACCCAAGAAGCTGATTAAAGAACAAGCCTTGCTTCGACAAGAAGCAAAGTACAATGCCTTAAGCCAAATTGATGCTTTAGTCAGAGAGCGCTCCCTTTCCCAGATTATTTACACTGATGGATCCTTGCATCAGTCCCATGGTGCAGCTGGAAGTGCAATTGTTGTGACAGGGAGAGATGGTTCCTTCTCCCATGAGTGTGGAGCGCGTCTCAGTAACCAGGCCTCCACTCTTCAAACAGAATTGGTTGCCATAATCCTTGCAGTCGAGCTCGTATATGAATCCAAAGTTGACACGCTAATTGTAAGTGACTCCTTGTCATCCTTGACTGCCCTCAGCTTCCCAAGGCATAACTCTATTGCTTTGAGATGTATTTTTTCTTGTCTCAATAAACACCAGTTACTCCATCTATCATCATTCTATTATGCAGGAAGTACCGCACGTCTATGGGTCATCCAATAATGTTAGCAGACTTCTAGATGTTACCACTGCTAGGCTTAGGCTCGGCTACAAGTACCTCTGGGAATTTGTAACATCTGCTGATGTAGATTTGACTAAGTGTAAACTCTGTCAGCTGAACTATTCACATACTTTGCGTCATTATATAATGGAATGTGAAAAAATCGCGGAATTTAGAGATAACACCATCAATAGTGTCCAATAAATGTGTAAGTACTTCATTCATAATGATGTGCTGCCCGAAATCTTAGCGAAGTATTCAAAATTTGCTTACTGTAAGTAATGCATGCACATGACTGTAAAACTGCCGCCCAGTTGGGTGGGTGTGGAGCAAGACTAGTAACTGTGTGACTCACCATAGATGTAAAGTGCCTTGTATAGTGACTGTTGTGAGCCTGTTGTTGAATCACTTGTGACACAAAAGATTATTGATGTGTGTGTTTGTGTGGGTGATTAAATATGTATGTGTATGTATATATGTATACGTATGTATATGTACATGTATGCATGAGTACCTCATGCATACATGTACATGTATATATTTTTTATAACATTAATAGTTTTGTAACTAGCGTCAAAAGATTGTTATTTGCTTAGCTAAACGAACTAGAGGGGTTCAGTTCCTGAACCGATTATGTGCCTCTGTAATCCTTTACACCACCGCCCACGGGATGGGTATGGGGTGCATAATAAAGAAAGAAATTGAATTCAATAAACATACTTGAAGTTGAACGTGGCCGAAACGCTGGACATATTAGTGGCTTCAGGTATTGTATGTACTAGCTCTATCTATAAATCCAACATTATATTTGTAACTCATCTTCTATGTATGTACTTTTACCTGAATAAACATTTTTATTTTTTTTTATTTTTTTTTTAAACTAGTGTGCTATTAGGCACTTAACCATTGAAAGTGATTAAGATGCTTTTACAAGTTCAGGTTATAGTTACTTCACATACATTGTATACTTGATACATTACAATGGTCAATCTTGGATACAAGTGCAATATATTATCAACTGGTCCAGTATTCGTATAGTATTTGCAGAATTACAGAATTCGGGGGAGGATTGACTGGGCACTATTCCTTAACTGTAGCCTCTGTTCACCCAGCAGTGTTGTTAAACGATTTGGGGGGTTGTTTTCCGGGGAAAATTAAGATTAATAAGGCTCTGCCTGAACCGCTATGCGTGCGTGTAGGGTTTACAAGAATGTAAGAACTCTTGGATATGTAAATAAATAACAAAATAGAAAATAATGAGGTAGGAGTTGGCCCAAAACGCAGTGCGTCTTAGTGACTTTAGGCATTATACATACTAGCTCTTTCTAGAAATCCAACAATATGTTTTTAACTCATCATGTATGTACTTTTACTTGCATAAACCTTTGATTTGATTTGCTCGAGTGTGGAGGAGAGGAGGAGATAAGGGATCTGGTCGCGCTGTGAGGGCGGCGGGAGCGGGTTGCGGGGCGGGCAGGAGGATGGGATCCTCCTGGCCGCCGGGTCCGCCGCCTCCCTCAGGTAAGACAACTGCCCCCAACACGCCGCCACACTTGACCAATATCCCTGGGTCAGCCCGCGACGGTCCTCCCCCACACCCCGGCAGGCACCGCCCCATGAAGAGCGGCACGAGTTGAGTGGCAGGAGGGGGTCGTGGCGGGAGCGGAGGAGTGTGTCGTGCGGTAATAAAAGCTTCCAAAAGTGTTGTGGAGTGCGAGTGTGGATTTGATGGCCGGCAGGGGTAAGTTGTTTACACCGAGACCCCCCTACAGAAGTGCAAGACGGACCTGCCTCCTCACTCTCCCTGTGGTACTCAGTTACATCCTTCAAAAAAAAAACACTGCCTGCTGACTCTTTAGTGGTGTAGACTAACCCTTTTAACTCGCTCCAATGCCTAGAATGAGCAGGAAATCGTCATACACTTACCATGGACTCAATGAAGGTGGGTTGGTGGTGGTTGTGGTGGCTGCAGGCTAGCCTAAGCCTCCCTAGTTTACCTCGAGCTGAGGTAGCCCGAGCCTACCTGGTTTACCTCAAACTGAGGTAACCTAAGCTTCCCTAGTTTACCTCAAACTGAGGTAGCCCAGGCCTAACTAGTTTGCCTCAAACTGAGGTAACCTAAGCCTCCCTAGTTTACTTCAAACTGAGGTAGCCCAGGCCTCCTTACATTACCTCAAACTGAGGTAACTTAAGCCTCCCTAGTTTACCTCAGCCTCCTTCACACTTTGTCAAGATTTCCATATATTTCTGCTTTAAAATGGCTAAGGTAATGTTTAGAATTTTACTTAATTTTGCGATAAAATATAAGAAAGTGACAATTTTTCCTGGGCCATAATTGAGCAGAACTTCTGTTGTCGTCCTCGGCTGTGTGACTCGAGCAGCTCGTAGTCTCTGCTTGTTAGGCTTCAAATTACATTCAGGGGGAGGGGGGGGGCCATACCTTAAAGTGTAAAGTGGTGCATTACGTACTGTTGTGGTTGGTGTCGGCGTTATGGCTGCTGTAAGGAAAGTTCTGTAATAGTTCTGAAGATGATCGAGTATGGTGTGTCCTTTCCAACATTTTGGGGAAACGAAAACATAACTTCATGTCAAAATCCAACTGGAAAAAATGATTACGGAAAAATGAGGGGACGTTTGACAGTCTGCCAACTTCCCGTCCCGGCCGAGACCACTGGAGGGAGAGGGCTGCCCTTGGGTAAATATCGCTGCCTGATCAAGCTAAACTTAACCTAATTCATACTGTACACTTGCCCCAAAGTAAAAGGCCAAAAACTTTCATAAAGAGGCTACCAAGTTTAGTTTACCTGTACTGTACTTGGTTTCAAGAATAATACTCTGCAAGTCAAGCCTGGAGCTAGGCATTTCTAGTGATAACCGTCTCCATCAGGCTGTTGCTTGCAGCAGCCTGATGGCCCACAGGCCCAAACGCCCACAGGCCCAAACGCCCACAGGCCCAAACGCCCACAGGCCCAAACGCCCACAGGCCCAAAGGCCCACAGGCCCAAAGGCCCACAGGCCCAAGGGCCCACAGGTCTGCTGGTCTGCAGGTCTGCAGGCCCACACATCCTCTATAATCTAGTTGATCTGCCTCCTGAAAATGTTATGCTCATTACAATAATGAAGGCTGGTGCTGTTAGAGAAAGGCAATAGACAGGGCTTAAGGTTCAAGTCCTTCATTAGTTAGTGAAAATGGTCGAGTAATGAGAGGTCCGACTGCACTCTCAAGGAATATGGTCGGTACATGTGTGTCCACATTGGGTCTGGGAGCCTCAGAAAAAACATCTGTGCTACAGCAAACGCTTTCTCATAGTGTGCTCTAGTATATCCATAACCCTTTTAGGGTGAATCACGGCAAGTCGGAACAATTGAGGGCTGAAAGAATATGCTCTGATGAACAATTTTTATTACAAAATATTTTATGAATTTTTGCTATGTTTTTCTTCAATATTCACTAAACGGTTCGTAGTACAGTTCTTTAGTCTGTTACTTTGTTGTTGCCAGAGTCGTCATGAGTGAATGTGTCGCAGCCTTGTGTTCTCCCTCTATGGTTGTGTGCAACAATCTCTTGTTACTGTTTTTAATGTTTTTCATCTGTTTTCTTTGGATATTTCATCATTTAAGAGTTGAAGAGATGTCTACAAGCAGGAATCTTTAGGCCAATATAATGCAAAGCCAGTAACACCCGTAGCATTGTGCAGACTCTTTGTTCCCTCGCAACCCATTGCCCCTTTTTGTATATAAATAAAGACAAAATATAAACAAAATGGTGTTGCTTAGGCTATAACTAATTTATGCAGTAGTACAGCACAGTGATGTTTTTCCATTGCAAATAATACTACTGTACTGTATACTCACATTTTGTAAGCATGCAGGCATGTGGTCTGTGGTCCAGGTATTATTCACCCTGTGGAAAAGTATACGAACTATTCACATTAAGTTAAAATAAGTGTGCTTTGGATAAACTGACTCTTGGTAATGATTACTCAACTAGAAAGGATGCAGTATGGTAGTACTGTATTGCTCAATAAGCCACAAATAAATAAATAAATAAATAAATAAATGTTTATTTAGGTAAGGTACATACATCAAGAAATTTTTACAAAGATTGGTGGACTTATAGATAGAGCTAGTACATACAATGCCTAAAGCCACTATTAAGCAAAGCGTTTCGGGCATGAAAAACTTGAATGACTAAAGCTTAATACTAATTGAGCATAAAGAGTAAAATGAAAACATGAAATGAAAACATAGCTGAAAAAGCAGCACAAATACAATTCTGTCGACAAACAGCGCTCTTTAAAAAAAAAAGACATTGGTTGACAATAGAGGGGTAAGGTAGGTTACAGGGAATTTATTAGGTGTAGCTTCGTTTTTATCTTAAACTGGTTGAGAGAGGTACAGTCTTTAACATGATTGGGAAGGTCATTCCTCATTCTGGGTCCCTTGATTTGTAGAGCATTTCTAGTTTGATTAAGTCGTACTCTAGGAATATCAAAACTGTATTTATTTCTGGTGTGGTGCTCATGGGTTCTGTTACAACCTTCTATGAAGCTTTTGAGGTCAGGATTGGCATTACAGTTTAGCGTTTTATATATGTATAATACACATGAGAGAATGTGCAGTGACTTAATGTCTAACATATTCAGAGATTTGAGTAGGGGTACCGAGTGATGTCTGGGGCCAGAGTTGGATATTGTCCTAATAGCAGCTTTGTGTTGAGTAATTAGAGGACGTAAATGATTTTGGGTAGTAGAGCCCCAAGCACAAATACCATAGTTGAGATATGGATACAGTAGATAAGGGAGTAATAGAGAGTCACCAGGGCGATGCGGGGTACATAATATCTGATCTTAGAAAGAATTCCAACAGTTTTTGAAACTTTTTTTGATATATTTAGAAAGTGTCCCTGGAAATTCGGCTTGTGGTCAATGAGAATGCCAAGGAATTTGCCATCTAATTTGTTACAAATTTGGGTATTGTTTATTTTGAGATTTATTTGATTAGAGGATTTATTGCCAAACAGAATATAGAAAGTTTTGTCAATGTTAAGGGTGAGTTTGTTGGCAGTTAGCCAAAGATGGACTTTATTTAGCTCAGTATTTACTGTGGCATTTAGAGCAAGGGGGTCAGGACTGGAGTAAATGAAGGTTGTGTCGTCAGCAAATAGAATTGGTTTGAGGTGTTGGGAGGCATTTGGAAGGTCATTAATGTAGATGAGAAAGAGGAGAGGGCCAAGTATGCTGCCCTGAGGAACACCAATGTTGATGGGTAGGGTGGGAGAAATTGAATTATTCACAGAAACATACTGGAGCCTGTCAGTAAGGTAGGATTTGAGGTATTGCAGGGAGTGTCCTCTGACTCCATAATGATGTAATTTAAGAAGGTTTTGGTGGTTGACAGTGTCAAAAGCTTTACGCAGGTCCACAAATAACCCAACAGGGAACTCATTTTTATCAAGAGCTGTATGAATCGAGTTAAGCATACTAATAAGTGCATCGTTAGTGCTTTTTTTTTGGGTCTGAAGCCATATTGGCAAGGGCTAAGTATATTGTGTTTGGCTAGATAAGAGTAAAGCTGCTTATAGATTAGTTTTTCAAAAATTTTTGACAAGTTTGGCAGGATTGATATAGGTCTGTAGTTAACATCTGTGAGATCACCACATTTGTGGACAGGCGTTACTCTCGCTTTTTTTTAGAATATCTGGAAAGGTTTGGAGTTCAAGTGACTTGTTGAAGAGCAATGCAATAGCAGGGGCTAAAGATCTGTAGGCTTTTTTGTAAATTAAAGTTGGTATCTCCTCAAGGGCACTAGACTTGGTTTTAAGGGAAAGGATTATCTCATTGACGTCAGTGGAATTAATAGGCTTTAGGTACAGAGACTGTGGATAGTTACCTGTAAGATAGTCCTTAACGTCAGTACTGGAAGATGGAATATCATTTGCAAGGGATGACCCAATGGAAGAGAAGAACGTATTGAACTCAATAGCAGAATCAGAGGCTGAAAGCTGACCATCGTTATTGGACAGGAGTGTTGGTTTGTTATGTAAAGTCTTCTTCGATCCCAATATTTGTGAAATTGTGCTCCAAGTTTTTTTAATGTTGCTCTTTATTTGGGTAAACTTATCTTCGTAGTACAGCGTATTTAGTTTTGGCTCGTCTAATTATCTTGGATAGCAATAATGAGTAATTCTTTGAGAATTCTTTGGAGACAATTCCTAACCTATACTTCTTCTCAAGGTCATGTTTTTTATTAATGGATTTAAGTATTCCCTTTGTAAGCCAGGGATTGTTAAGCCTTTTGGTTGACTTGTTTTGTAAGCATAGGACAGTGGGTGTTATAAAGGCTAAGAGTTTTTTGAAGAAAAGATTGCACTGCTAGGTTGATGTCCCCTATGTTACCTAACTCGGACTCCCAGTTGACATTATCAGCAGCAGTTATAAAATTGTCTATAGCAGTTTCATTGTGCAGTCTAAAACTTAACTCTCTTGACTCTAGAGGTGGTTTGCTAATGTTAGTTAAGATAAATGTGGGGTAATGGTCTGTAGTGCTATCGGTGATTATACCTGAAGTAAGCGGAGAGGTTATGTTTGTCCAGATGTGATCTAGAGTCGTGGCAGTGCTATCAGTGATTCTAGTAGGTCTAGTGATTAAGGGTATGAGGAAGCAGGAATTCATACAGTTGAGGAAGCTAACAGCAGTAGGGTGTTCAGGCTCGCAGAGGTCAATATTAAAGTCCCCTGCGATAATTGGATGGTTTTTGTTCAGTCTGTTATCAAATATTAGATTTCTAAGGTTTGAGTTGAATTCGGACACATCAGTGTTAGGAATTCTATAGACTGCACCCACAGACAGGACAGACTCGGCACCCTTGACTCTGAAGCTGGCGAAGATATACTCCCCATAGCAGTCTCTAGTTCTAATTTTTTTTAAGCATGTTAGTTCTTGGTGGTAGTAAAGAGCAGTGCCACCACCTCTCTGAAGTTGACGACAGTTGTGAATTGCCGAGTAGTTAGGCATGTTAAAGAGTTGAGTAGTATCCTCTTTCAACCATATTTCAGTAAGTATAATAAGAGAATTTGTTGTCAATAGTTTCAATCAAGGCACTAACATCATCGAAGTGTTTACCTAGGGATCTAATGTTCAAGTTGATTACAGAGATATTGTGAGTATGAGTTAATACATTGTTTACATCATGTGCTGCAAAATATCTGCAATTTAGATCATTAAAGTGATGATTGTCATAGATAGTGGATAAGAGGTTTAGTTCTGGGTCTATACTTGTCTACATAAAAAAGCTGGTTGCAGGAAAACAAGGCAAGAAAGGCAAATTACAAAGTAGAATTAAGCTATAAAAGGGGGAAAAATTTATAAACAATAATATACAAAACAAACACAATATGAACAACAAAAGAAAAAAATGAGGTAGCTTACAAGGGGCTTACAGGGGTACAATGGAGTAAGGGAGGATGGCTAGGGTAGGCAACCTAGGTAATAAATGAGATTAAAGAAAAAACATATAAACATGGACTATACAAAACAAAAGATATAGAAATACAAAACAAAGATATAAACAAGACTATACAATACAAAAACAAATTGAGCAAAAAAAGAAAAAATGAGGTAGATTGCTTACAAGTACTCTCAGGTACACTGTAAGTAACAATTTGCAATTTGAGATACAGGCAAAGCCAGGGGTACAATGGAGCAAGGGAGTGTGGCGAGGCTAGGCAACCTAGGTAATAAATGAAATCAAAGAAAAAGTTGAATAATAAACATAGGCTAATTTAAACTAATGATTATTAACTATAAATATTTCAGTTATGACTGTAATTAATAAGACCTGAAGAAATATTAATGCACTCAATTAAGTTCAGTAAATGACTAGTGAAGAGTAAGTTAAAAATTAAGTCAAAAAATGAAACAAGGAGACTTAGGATACCTAGACCCACTAGTTGACAAGGGGGTTAATTAAGTTAATTCATTGAGAGTGATAATATGGTGAGCCAAACCACATTGGGAGAGGAAAGTATTGAGGTTCTCTTCATTAGCAATTGTAAATTGCTCTTTTCTTCAGTTCTCTTCATTAGCAATTTATTAGGACAATATCCAACTCTGGCCCCAGACATCACTCGGTACCCCTACTTAAATCTCTGAATATGTTAGACATTAAGTCACTGCACATTCTCTCATGTGTATTATACATATATAAAACGCTAAACTATAATGCCAATCCTGATCTCAAAAGCTTCATAGAAGGTTGTATCAGAACCCATGAGCATCACACCAGAAATAAATACAGTTTTGATATTCCTAGAGTACGACTTAATCAAACTAGAAATGCTCTACAAATCAAGGGGCCCAGAATGTGGAATGACCTTCCCAACCATGTTAAAGACTGTACCTCTCTCAACCAGTTTAAGTTAAAAGCGAAGCTATACCTAATAAATTCCCTGTAACCTACCTTACCCTTCTATTGTCAACCAATGTCTGTTTTTTTCTTTAAAGAGCGCTGTTTGTCGACATAATTGTATTTGTGCTGCTTTTTCATCTATGTTTTCATTTCTTGTTTTCATTCTACTCATTATGCTCAATTAGTATAAAGCTTGTCATTTAAGTTTATCATGCCCGAAACGCTTTGCGTAATAGTGGCTTTAGGCATTGTATGTACTAGCTATACCTATAAGTTAAACAATCCTTGTAAATATTTATTGTATGTATGTACCTTACCTAAATAAAATTGTATTGTATTGTATTGTATTGTAAACATTTTGCCCTCTGCGGTCTTTCTCACCTTTATCAATTCATCTCTAATGAAGCACTGATGAATCGCATCTGGGTTTTGTTGACGGATTTGACGCAGGCGGTAGAGGAGTTGCTGTCTGTTCCTAGTCAAGCACTCGTTGATGTATAATCCCTTCCGTAGGGATGCAGCTGTCCGGACAAGATGGGATTTCATGAACTGGGAAGACAGCTTCAGGCGAATTTTCCGCTGGTTTTGACCTGATGGATTCTTTTTGCCTACTCTGTAGGCAGCAATGTCAGTTTTGTTTAAAATGACCTGCAATTCGTTTTGTATGAGAGCCTGAGCTATTTCGACACACTTTTCACCTTCACGTTCCACAGGTATATCTTGGGACGACACAATAACCGAGTCTAGCAGCTTTTGTTGGTCTTGTTCTTCCTGGGAGACGGAACGTTGGGCGGATAATGTACTGATACATGCAGTCATTTTGCTGAGAGCTTCCTCCTGTTTTTTTTATGGCTTCATCAGTTTTCAGAAGATTGTTTTCCTCACGGAGATCATTCAGGTCATGCTGGAGTTGGTCTTGGCTAGCCTTAAAGTTTCTAATATCCTCGCGGAGGAGGGTTATTTCTTGTTGTTGTTGATGGAGATTCGCGCGGTTCGCTAGATTCTCATTTTGAAGACTCAAGATGATAGTATTTTGAGACTCGAGGACTAGGCACAACTTTTTGAACCACTGATTCTCGGTCCAGTTAGGGAAATTCGGTGTGGGACCGGAAGCTCGCTTGAATTGCGTAAACTGGGATGTTAGCGTGCTAATAAGAGAGGATTGAGAGGGCACCGCTCCCTGGCTCAATGGGGAGGAGGGGAGGGCAGCACCGCCGCCACGGACCCCAGAGCTTCCGGACGGAGAAACACGAAGGTTGTTAGAGTTGGCCGGGATGGATGCCTTGTTAAGAGGTTTGATGCCCTTATTTCCCTGCGCAGTCACATTTTTAGGAGACATGATTGGTTAGAATGGACTAGGAGTATATGTTGTGAAGAAACTTGCGTCAGGCAGCGCGGTGGCGGGCAGCATGTACTGATACTCACAGCCGTAGAGGATTGTTTTGAAATTTGTTTGAGATGGAATGAGTTGATTTTGGTTGGTTACTTTGGTTTTGCTGTAACATGCTTGGACTCCATGTACTTAGCTGCCTGTGGGTGGCGGCCTACATCATCTGGCGGTAGTTTAAGGGCTGAAATACAGCTTAGAGTGAGGAGCGTAGCGTGCACTCAACCGCGTCAGACGACAGACGACAATGCAGGACTGAATACAGGAGAGGCTTTTTCACCCACAGGGTTATAAACCCATGTAACTACCTACCTGCTGAAGCTGTAAACTATTAAATTTTAAAATCAAGCTGGAAAAAATCATTAGGGGAAATGGTGGGGTGCCTTTGACAAGCCGCCAGCTTCCTGTCCTTGTTGATGCCACTAGGGAGTTGTGGCCCTCAGATAAATTCAGGTAAATAATTATATTTTAAGAAGAAATTGATGAAGCAGAGAATTAAACACTACCAGCAAATGCAAAATATGATAAATTGGCAACTATTTCTTACCCTATCCAAAGGCAGATGTAAACTAATAATGTTATTGAGCCATGGCTCAATAACATTGAGCCATGGCTGCCTGTAGTAAATGTAATGAATCCTTTCTAACTCATAAGCAGGTCATTACAAGTTTTATTTTGTATTTATTTATGTATACAAGAGTTCTTACATTCTTGTACAGCCATTAGCGTGCATAGTGTTTTGGGCAAGTAATTCAAATTCTTTCCATAATACAACCCACCAAATTGTTTAACAACAAGGTACCCATTCACTGCTGGGTGAACAGAGGCTACAGTTATGGATTGACGCCCAGTCAAGGATACGAACCCAGGTCAAGGCGGTCGTGAAACGCCAGGCGAGTGTGTTACCACTTCGCCACGGGGACTCCTTTATGTATTTTTATTTTTTATTTTATTTTATTTATATATATACAAGAAGAGGGTAGGGTTTGTGAGGGTACATAGCATGGTATTTACATTCTTGTAAAGCCACTAGTACGCGCACCGTTTCGGGCAGAGTATAGAATATACTGTATATACAGGTTCCACTCTGCTTGTGCTCATTTAAACAGGATGGTGTTTGACAACTGGACAACAACGACACCTATTTACTTATAGGTGGACAGAGGCATGAGATGATAGGAAATGTGTCCAACCATTTCTGTGGAGCCCGGGATTCTTGATTTAGTTGCGAATGAACCCGACTGTACTACCGGGACCCTCAAATTTGTTTAAAATATCTGTATGGAATATCATAGCTATTTCTTCCATGAATATCTTCCAAATATCAAATATCTATTTAATATTCAAGTAGTGCGACGTAACGCAAGTTGAAATGCTCTGCAAATTGAGTTAAAAAATGTGGAGTGGCCTTCCCAATCACATCAGACTGTCCCTCTCTCAATCATTTTAAGAGAAATTAAGTACTACCTAATCAGCTGTATGTAACCTACCTTTCCTCCTGTATGCCAACTTATTTTTTGCTATTGAACATTAATCACTGTACAGTACTGTGCTGGTATAAAATATGACAAGCCCTGGATGTGTAGGAGTAATAATAATCTCCCAATTTGTGTTTGTCATTAGCCACTAAGACAGCGGCTATGGAGAGATCGTCATACTATGCACGAAAAAAAATAAACAAATTCCAAAAAATAATTTTTCACCAAAAAATAAATTTTCATTATAGAATTATAAATTTGTATACAAAATATAAGAACACCACAAAAAATAAGTGAATATTTATCGTTTCACTGGGTGGAGGCGCTCTGCTGGGCTTTATCTGGCACTTGTGCTGGCCTGGTGCTCGACTTTGCTGATGCTGTTGTTTTGTCCTCGGATATTTCACCTATCGTTTTATCACTTTTCTGTGGAGTGCTGCTTTGGCTCCCTGGAGCTATCAGGCTAATATGCAATATATTAGACTAGGACATTAGTCAATGAAATTCAGCCTACTGGGGACCATGAGCCACAACCTGGCCCCATCAGAGAGGCACAGGGACCAATGGCCCCTAGAAAAAAACCCTGTGGTTGGGGTTTTTCCTAATCTGCCATTGACTGGGGTTAGGCACCCAAAAAAGTAGGCATAACAAAACAAAACCTCACATGGTAAGAAAATTACAACCAGAAACTGAACAGAGGCAGAGCGCCCCCAAATCCCAAGGAAACGAGCAAACGTCACCTCACCACCGTACCGCTTGACCGCGCAGCCCTCCCCTCCGTGCCGGCTACTCAGCAACTTGAATTCATTGGCTAATGCAATCTAGGGTGGTTGTCAACTCTGGCCTCGATTTCCTGGAAGTGTTTTGCCATAGTGGTGTTCTCTGCGACATAGTAATTACCTAAGTGTAGTTGCAGGATGAGAGCTACGCTCGTGGTGTCCCGTCTCCCCAGCACTCTTTGTCATATAATGCTTTGAAATTACTGATGGTTTTGGCCTCCACCACCATCTCACTTAACTTGTTCCAACCGTCTACCACTCTGTTTACAAAAGTGAATTTTCGTATATTTCTCCGGCAGCTTTGTTTCGTTAGTTTAAATCTATGACCTCTTGTTCTTGAAGTTCCGGGTCTCAGGAATTCTTCCCTATCAATTTTATCGATTCCTGTTACTATTTTGAACGTAGTGATCATATCGCCTCTTTTTCTTCTATCTTCTAGTTTTTGCATATTTAATGCCTCTAACCTCTCCTCGTAGCTCTTGTCCTTCAGTTCTGGGAGCCACTTAGTGGCATGTCGTTGCACCTTTTCTAGTTTGTTGATGTGCTTCTTAAATTAAGGTATGGGCACCATACAACCGCTGCATATTCCAGCTTTGGTCTAATAAAACTCGTGAACAATTTCTTCAGTATTTCTCCATCCATGTATTTAAAAGTAATTCTGAGGTTAGAAAGTGTAGCATAGGCTCCTCGCACAATGTTCTTAATGTGGTTCTCAGGTGACAGTTTTCTATCTAGAACCACCCCTAGATCCCTTTCTTTGTCAGAATTCTTTAAAGATTTCTCACATAATTTATAGGTTGTGTGGGGTCTGTTCTCCAATTCCACATTCCATAACATGGCATTTATTCACATTAAATTCCATTTGCCAAGTGTTGCTCCATATACTTATTTTGTCCTATAGTGATGTGGTAGCCAGGTGTAATAAGTGTACTGGGGCTGCATGTGCTTAGGGCGGCCTTCCCTAAGCGCCCTGTGAGTACTACCCCTGGGTGCTAGGGTTCTCTTCACTTGTGCCTTTGGGATGCCATTTCAGTAGGGGTTTTTGCTGCTCGGCATTTACCCCCTTCCTTAGGGCCAGCTGGGGCTTTGTGGCCCTTGTTTGGCCTTGGGTAGGGAGTGTTATTGTTGCTGGTTGGAGCATCAAGGTGTTGCACCGCCAGCTTACCTATGCAGCGGCCGGTTCCTGTTTCCTTTGGGGGCGTTGTACTTTTGTGGGGGTTTTCTTTTTTTGTTGTTCTTTGACTGGTGGGGATCTGCCTTGTGTGGCTATAGGACCACTTATATTGTTTTGATGGCTCTCTGATAGGTCCCTGTGATTATGCACGTCGTAGGGGTTTCAGTGTTTTGATCATCCCCTTGTTAACTTTGGATCTAACTAGTTGGCAACACCTTGCCCGGGCAAGGTCAATGAAAACCTTGTGAATAAGTGAAGCCCGGGCTTCACTTATCTGTCAGCCTACAGGCCCTGGAAAACCTTGTCGAGACTCAGTGGACCTATGGATACATCTTCAGAGTTCCAGCTCGTCTCGTGCGAGTTTGAAGGTTGCAATGTGCCCTTGTCTCAGGGTGACAGTCACCACTTTTGCCTCCATCATACTGCCTGTTGGGTCAACCACACCTTTGACCTTGAGTCTTGCAAATCGTGTTCTCTGCTTGTTCTCTAATCTACCCATTCTTATAACATTGATATTCGGGTACAGGCAGCATCCACATTGCATGCTAGGTTTAAGTTGGTTGCCCACCCGAATGCTCTGAGGCTGTCCCATTTTGGTTATAGGGACTTGGACTTGGGAGCATTCTACTTTGGTTCCGTCCATGCTCCCTGGTCCTTCCCCTGTTCTTCGTCCTGCTCCCCCCCCCCCCTATTCTTCGTCCTGCTCCCCCCCTATTCTTCGTCCTGCTCCCCCTACCCTGCCCTGCCCTGCCCCTGCTCCAGGCTCCGGTTCCCAAACGTCTGAGGGTTTCGGAGTCGGGGCAGGGTTTAGTTGGTAATAAGACTTGGGCGGCTTCGAGGGCTGCCCCTTTTGGGTTGGGGATGGAGGCATTTGAGCCAGTTCCTCCTGCCGAGGCTTCTGGGTCCCACTAGCAGGCCCCCTTCTTTTCTGCCTTTTTTCCTGGACTCTGCCTTTTCTTCAGGGGTAGAGGGTATGGAGGACTGCTCTGCTCCGGGTCCTGAGTCGGAGGTTCCCGGGGCTGGGAAGGAGTTAATCTGGGGTGGGGGGGAAGGCCCCCTTTTCTGTACGAGTATGATTTGAGGTTGGCTCCTCCCCGGGTTTAGTTCTGGGTTCCCTTGGGTTTCTCGACTCCTTTATTCAGGAGGATTTCTGCTTCTCGTATCTTCCCTAAGGAGGTTTGGGAGGTGCTTGCTGCGTACCTATTGCGAGACCCGGATTCTGCCTTTGTGATAGATCTGTCCTTGTTTGAGTTCGGTTCTTCCCCGTATTGGTTGCATTTGGAGGTTCCGGGGTCTTCCTGACTGGCAGACTGCCCATCCTTTTCATTGGGGGCGTGGCATGGGTTTTGTTGAACCCGCACACTTGAATGACGGGAAACTTCTACCTTTCTGCAGGTTTACCTGGGGGGCGAGTTTGAGTGGCTTAATGTGTGCTTGCTCACCCCTGTGCTTCCTCGTGATGTTGGCCTTATGCAGCTGCACATGCAGGTTTCTACCCTTTTGGCATCTTTGGTTGCTGAGGATTTGCGTGTTTGTGGGGATTTGGCTTTGGTCTTGCGCTTGTTTTCCCTTCTCGAGCTGTCTTTGGACTGGCTTGAGGAGGATGTGGGGGCATTGAGTGCCGGGCCTATGTCTGGTGCGCTGGCCTAGGCGGCTCGGGCGTCGGCTGCACTGTTGAAGCTGTTTGCACCGATTCTCAAGCAGGCGGTGTCTCTGTTCTTTGCTTCCTACCGTGCGTTCTGGTAGGCTGTGCTGCTCTCTGGAATCCGCTTTGGCCCTCGCTCTTTGGTTTTCATCGTCGTTTTGTCCCGTTGCTGTTTGGGGAGACTGCTGTCAAGCAGTTTCTGAAGACAGCTTCATCTAGTTGTCCTATGTCGGACTTATTGGTTCTTGGTCCTTTCATGGGTTGCCCCATTGACGGGGCGATGGGGGGGGGAGGGGGGGAAGGCTCGTTCTGTTTGCTCTTACTTGGTCCCATTTCTCGTGGGCGTGGGCATTTCCGGTCGTCGCCTCTGCCCTGTGGTGGTGTTGGGCGGCTCCTCCTCTGGAGGGTTCGATATCCACATCTGAATATGGATATTGTGGCTTGAGCATAGATATATGAGGACAAATTTAAATTCAAGGATATGTCTTTACTATTTTATATAATTTTTTGTAAAGGATAAATTACAAAGTTTGAGTATTCAAGCAAAATGGTAAGATTAATTTTTTATAATGACTTGTAATGTGTGGCAAGAATATTTTTGGGTTAGTGTGCAGCCCATCCATCACAACAGTTATAAGAGTCCTTCTATACACAATTGTTCTCTCATAAAGGGGTTAACATGACAATAAGTGGCATTATATTTGACTAGCAATTCCAGAAGTCATATCTGATTTTATGGTACATTTGCTATTGCTTGCTTTTGTTTGTTTGTTTGAATAATATGCCATGGCCACGAGTGTTCATTTGCTTAGTGCACCATGAGATTGTTCGTTTGCCTAACACACCACGAGATTGTTTAACACCGTGTTTGTTTACATAACACGAGTTTGAGAGTTGGTTGCATGTTTCAGCAATGTTTTCATTGTGATCTAACCCAGGAAAACAAATTTACCACTTCCATACTGCATTACTGTACTGTATGCATAGTGCCTCTTAAAAAACAATATTGCATGGGTTATTTCTTCCCAACCATCAGTATGTACATTTAGCCCTCAAAATGCAGCTACTGTATCATACTTTGCCTTTACGGGGAAAAACGATAATTTTTATGGAGCTGTGAAGCCAGGTGGCAGAAGGTGGGGGTTGGGGGGGGGTTGGTGTCGTTTGAGGCTTTGCGTGTGAATAATTCGTGGCATAGTGGCGAGGGGAGGATTTGTATCATTCATGGCATAGTGGTGAGGGAGGATTTGTATTATTCATGGCATAGTGGTGAGGGGAGAATTTGTATCATTCCTGGCATAGTGGTGAGGGGAGGATTTGTATGATTCCATATGTTGGTAACGGGTCTGAACTTCAGCTGATCAAGGTCTCCTAAGGTCAACTACTGACCTGTCCCAGAATTCAACCCATAACAGTTGCCTAACTCCCTAGCTACCTATTTACTGCTTGGTGAATAGAGGAATCAGGTGAAAAGAAATGTATCCAACCATTTCTTTGCAGCCAGGGGATGGAACCCAGCATAATCGAGAGAGAATGGAAGAAGTAGACCACTTTACTCCACTGTATTACGATTTTTGTTTGTTGTTTTACATACTAGTTAACTCGATGTAGTGACTGTGTTGAATAACTATATACACATAACTGACAAAAGCAGTGAATGATTACTAGATATAGTTCCACAGTGTAGTAAGTACAGTACACCGGTATTGCACGTAAATCTGTTCCTGGCACTACTCAAAGGAAGTGTCCTGCAACCCACTTCTTTTTCTGTCTGGTAATGTCATCCAAAAATAGATTGATTGGGGGGATTGACTCTGACTCACTCTGACAAGAGTCAAGAGTCAATCCCCCCCCCTGTGCACCAGAAATAAATTCTCTTGAAAAAATCTTTTTTTTCTTTTTTTTTTTTTGGAGTGTCAAAAACCCTTCCCTGAGTATGGATATGTAAACAAAAAATCGAAATTGTACTAACTTTGGCTGCTATGGGGTCCATAAGTTCGTGTGAAATCATCATTTCCCAGTCACCCGTGGCGTACGCTCCCGGGGCCAGTAGGGTGTTCAGCTCAAGATGCGCAAGTTCCCACAAATGTATTTTTGTTCAATTTTTGCGCACAGTTCCAAATAGATTTCATTGTTTTTTCGTGTCAATCTTATGTATAATGAACACGTACACTATATTATCGCAGTAGAACATCCGTATAGTCCAGACACTGTGTTACGTGCATGACACGTGTACACATATCCTGCACATATTTCCAATGTATCATGCTAATTTATTTATATTTACAATATATTTACACATTATACAGTATCACACACTATATACACACACCACAAACACACTCAGAACTCCGGGAGTGTGTGATATGCTGCGAAACAGCCAACAGGGCATAGTGGTGGAACCTTGCACTCCATGCACCAGCTGCTGATGCATCTTCGCATTTGTTCTCTTTGGGTAGTGTTCTTGCATGCTATACAGGCACGTTTACCCTTATCCTGTGAAGCTGTGCCCGGCATATACTCGAGCATGTGGACACCGAATATCTCGTTACCCCTCAGTCTGTCTGGAGCTGCGTGTGGCATTGTTGCTTGCACCCCTCACGGTGCAACAGAGCCCTCCTTGCCATACATGATGAGCAGTTGTGACACAACAGCAACACTGAATGTCTGTATTGGTGGTCTCCTGTCAGATTTTACCAGGTACATATTGAAGGAGTTGAGCTCTGCAATATCTATTAGGTGGAAAACACTTTTTCGTCCACTTCACAGACTTGCGCATGCACTCCACTGCACCGAGCATCATGTCACATTTATCGACGAGGCGCATGTTCACATTGTAGTCTATGACAGTCTGGTTTATAAATGTGAAAGGGGGTCTGAAAGTGGACTTCACCACTGTCCAACATGGCACCGGTGTGAATCGTAGTCGGCATATTCACCTCGCATCTATCCCTCCACCGCACTGAGAGCATATTGTCACATCTATGCAGCTGGCAGTCATCCACTGCTATACCAATGCCAAACACTGGCATTTCCTTTCTGTGGGCCTTGCAATCCGATCTTGCACTTTCTTACAGTCAATATTGACTTATTAAATAAGTGCATATGTGACATACTAATTTATTGTGAATATTTTAGTTTGCCTTGAAAAGCTTCATAGAAAACACCGACCTTACCTAACCTTCTTAGTATGTTAAGATAAGCATCTTATTGCTTCGTAATTACAATTATACTTAACCTATACCTATAATAGGTTAAGTAATAATTATAATTACGAAGCAATAAGATGCTTATCTTAACATACTAAGGAGGTTAGGTAAGGTCGGTGTTTTCTATGAAGCTTTTCAAGGTAAACTAAATATTCACAATAAATTAGTATGTCACATATGCACGTATTTAATAAGTCAATATTGACTTTACGAAAGTGCGAGAACGGGTTGGGGCCTCCGCAGTGCCACAAACGCCGGTGTTGTGGGCAAGGAGGTATC
This sequence comes from Procambarus clarkii, assembly GCF_040958095.1. Lineage (NCBI taxonomy): Eukaryota > Metazoa > Arthropoda > Malacostraca > Decapoda > Cambaridae > Procambarus > Procambarus clarkii. Next base: position 32,183,848 of record NC_091165.1, on the reverse strand, counting down.
TGGTTAACGAGGGACTGGTGTAATAGTTGTCGGTGAACAGTATATACCCCTTGTTCAGCAATAATTCCATCAGGGTTTTGACAACACTGCCGGAGAACCCGTGTGGATCTTGAGCTGGTATGTCGACATCTCTACCAGAATACAGAATCATGTCCATGATGATACCAGTCTCACAGTCGCACAGCACAAAAAACTTGAGTCCAAAACGGTGGCGCTTTGATGGGATGTACTGCTTGAATGCCAGTCGCCCCTTGAACAGTACGAGCGATTCGTCGATTACCACATTCTGTGAGGGTACAAAATAATCGCGGAACTTGCCTCTCATGTCACTGAACACCTTCCGCACCTTCCACAGTCTGTCGTGTCTGTCCTCACTTGCATTATTCTCGAAATGCAGGCACCTGAGAATCAACAGGAACCTAACCTATTATGCGATATATATCGGTTGAACACGGGCAATGGAACAAGGCTGTCTTTGCTCCAATAATCCTGGATGACAGCTTTCTTGGAGTGCTTCATCATCATGCTGAGTGCGAGAAACGCGTACATTTTGTCAATTGTGGTGTCCTTCCATCGCGTGAGACGTGAGGCAGGTAAAATGCTGGCGTCTATGAGGCTGTGAGCGTATTGGTTTGTCTCGGTCACAAGATGGGTCATGAATTCGTTGTCGAAATAGGAAATAGTCTTTCTGCCACATCATCACCTGTATATGGGAATAATGGTGTAACACCAACATCAGTAGCATCAAATGTTGGTATTTGTGGAACAAATGTGGCACAACCCTCCCACACGATTACACCCAGGAATTTGATTTTGGTGCCAACACGACCTCCAACGCCACCACAAGCACCAAAAACACGGCTACGTCGTCTGGTGCTGGAGCTGCGTGAGGGTATGGTAGATGAGGCTGATCTACATATTATAGGCTTACCACAAACACCTGATGTAGAGGGTCCATTTTCATCATTGTCCTGTTGCTGCGAGACACGCTGCCGCCTGCCGCGACGTGTTGCTGTGGCAGCAAAGCCCCGCCTGGTAACACCCTCACTGCTCGTACTCAGGTTGTCCACACTACTTGTATCGGAGCCTATGTCACTGAAGCCCAAGAAAGATTCATCGCATGTACGATCACTGAATAAACTTGCGTGTGGGGACATAAATGGTGGTGGTGGTGGTGATAATGGTGTTGACCCAGGGTGGCGAGGCAGGCAGGGCGAGGCGCATGTACCATACACTCGCTACATCATCCACCTCAGTCTCTCCCTCACTCGTATCAGACCTCATCATACAAAATGTTGTGTACCTCCTCCTCAGTCGTTTTCCATGACCGCGGGTGACCATGGAGTGGGAGCTTGTAGACGATGCATCAGACATGGTTGCTGCTTTGAAACAGGCTCCTCATGGCCGCGGGGCATGCTGGCATTTTTTTCAAGATGGCGGACGATCACTGGGGCCCCTAGGCATCCATTTTGTACCTGCGTCACCGCGTGCCAGTTTTGAATGGAACATGAAAAATAAAAATACCCTGATGCCCCCCCATCGAGGGCCTGCAGGCGCTTTGCGCAGTTCAGTGGTTAAACCTTGGACAATGACTATAGAAATATGGTCATTCCTGCCTATGTGCCAAAAATGTAGCAATTTCAATAAATATTTTTCATTATAAATTTTTTAATTTGTATACAAAGTGTAAGAAAAACATTAAAATAAGTGAATATTATTTTTTTTATTAAAATGTGTGTGGTCTAGAGGTAGGGCTTTTGCCTCACACTCATGGAGTTGAGAATTGGAATCTTCCAGGGCCCAAGTGAACGAAATTAATCCTTTCACTGGGTGGAGGACTGAAAGGTTGCATGTTGGTTGTGGTCTGGCATCTGTCAACACATGATGCCCGACTTGTTGAAGTTGAGGTGTGCCAATCACGAGTCCTGTGTTCTTGGGTATTTCAGTGATTGTTTATCAATTGTTTCCTCTTTATTTAAGTTTAACATATTTAACTGTACAGTATGTTCATATGTTCAGTACATACAGTATGTACTGTTGAAGTACATCTTCACCAGATGATTGAAAGTTGAAGAGGCGGGACCAAAAAGCAAAAGATCAACCCCCGCAAGCACAACTAGGTGAGACATGACAAGGCTGCTCTCAGAGACTTTCAAAATATTGATCAGGTTGGATCTTTAAATGCCCAACATGCCTGCTGGCCCACGTCTGGGGTGCGCTTCGCGCCTCCGGGTATTTGTATTTTTCACGTTCCATTCAAAACTCCCGCGGCTACATGGGGTTCACATCAGCTTCCTCAGGGCTTTTGTAAACAGGCGCCATCTTTAAAAAAATCGTGGTCCACATTCCCGGGTGTGAGAACCTCAGTAGTGAGTGAGCAACCAAGGCCGGCGCACGCAGCATGAGCTCAAAGCACTGCTGTTCAGCTTGTGACCACAGCATTGCCTAATAATGTCAAAATATATATACAGGTATATAACTTGTATTATTTAGCCATGATAGTATTACAGAAGAGCCTGAATGTGATAATGTCTGTGTACAATGTTCAAATATTAGTGATTCAGTGCTGTTCACGATGTTCACAGCAGAAGCCACAGTACCACAGCATTATTTTGTCCATCTAGGAATCTTCAAACAACTTCTTGGGTTCCTTTACAAAATAAACTTGTGGTCAATTATGTATTTACAGGATTTAGTGGCCAGTATTGTGATAGCAGCAGGATTGTGGTGATTATAAGCACTGTGCGTAGCATTGTGGGAGGAGTAATTGTGGTGAGGGAGAGAATCGAGGTAGCCTCACTATGTGGCAGCCACTCTTGTTTTGCTCATCATACTAGCTTAGTGGTTTGCTATGGTGAACACATTTGTACATGTGTATATACAATGTGTGTATATAGTGTAGTAACAGCAAGAGGAGTATGTTGGGAGGAGCTATTTTGGTGAGGGAGGTGACGTAATTGTAGCGTCGTCTGCTGGCTGCTGTGTGATTTCTCGTGCAGTGCATGGTGGCCACTGTAAAGTTTGAACACAATACCAGCTTACTTGCATAGTTCTGGTAAATAAAACGTATAGATAGGTATACATAAATGTGTAAATAGTGTAATACAAACAATAACAGTATGGTGGGAGGAGCAATGTTGGCGAGTAAGATGTTGGAGAAGTGAGGGAGAGACTGGATGTTGGAGGAGTGAGGGTGTGGCAGCTGACACTTGCGGAGTTCTGAGTGTGTTCATAGTGAATGTATATAGTGTGTGATAGTGTATAATGTGTAAATAGACTGTATATATACATAAATTAGCATAATGCAATAGAAATATGTACCGGATATGTGTACACATGTCATGCAGGTAACACAGTGTCTTCGGACAGTACGGATGTTCTGCTGCCATAATATAGTGTATGTGTTCATTATACATGGGATTGGCACATAAAAGCATATAAAATGTACTTGGAACTGTGTGCAGAAAATGAACAAAAATATATTTGTTGCAACTCGCGCATCCTGCCCAGAGCGGCCTACCGGCCCCAGGGGTGTATGCCGCGGGCAACCAGGGAATGATGACGTCACTCACGAACTTACGGACCCCATAGCAGCTAAAGTACTTACAATTTCGACCTTCTGTTACTATACCCTTACTCAGGGAAGGGTTTTTGACACTTTAAAAACAGAAAAGAATTTTTCCAGAGATTTTATTTCCTGTGCATTGGGGGGTGTCATATTTGGAGGCCACGCAGTTAAGGGGTTAAAATTTCTAATATAATGCATACAAGGGGCAACAGCTTCACACTCAACATGTCGCAATTTAGGAGAGAAAACGGGAGATGCTTCATCACCTGAAGGGTTATAAAGCCATGAAAGCCATAAATGCCAAGATAGTATTTTACTCCAGTTCAAAATTCAACTGAAAAAAATATTCTGGAGTAACCTTTGACAAGACCTTCCTATCCCTGTCAAGGCTTCTGTTGATGGTAGCCCTCGGTCAAATTTACCACCTTAACCCTTTAACTGTGCAACGCGCCTGCAGGTCCACGTCTGGGGTGTGCAACGCGCCTCTGGGTATTTGTATTTTTCACGTTCCATTCAAAACTCCCGCGGCTACATGTGGTTCACATCAGCTTCCTCAGGGCTCTTGTAAACAGACGCCATCTTTAAAAAAAATCGTGGTCCACATTCCTGGGTGTGGGAGCCTCAGTAGTGTTTACTAGTTGTGTTTTTACGGGGGTTGAGCTTTGCTCTTTCGGCCCGCCTCTCAACTGTCAATCAACTGTTTACTAACTACTTTTTTTTTTTTTTTTTTTCCCCACACCACACACACACACACACACACACACACACACACACACACACACACACCCCAGGAAGCAGCTCGTGACAGCTGACTAACTCCCAGGTACCTATTTACTGCTAGGTAACAGGGGCATTCAGGGTGAAAGAAACTTTGCCCATTTGTTTCTGCCTCGTGCGGGAATCGAACCCGCGCCACAGAATTACGAATCCTGCGCGCTATCCACCAGGCTACGAGGCCCCTGTAGTGGCCTCGCACCCCTGGCCCCTGTAGTAGTGAGTGAGCAACCAAGGCTGGCGCTCGCAGCATGAGCGCACAGCACTGCTGTTCAGCGTGTGACCACAGCATCGCCTAATAATGTCAAAATATATGCATAACTTGTATTATTTAGCCATGATAGTATTATAGAAGAGCCTGAGTGTGATAATGACTGGTACAATGTTCAAATATCAGTGATTCAATGCTGTTCATGATGTTCACAGCGTTAGCCACAGCATTATTTCGTCCATCTAGAAATCTTCAAACGACTTTTTGGTTCCTTTTCAAAATGAACTTGTGGTCAATTATTCATTTACAGGAATTAGTGACCAGTATTGTGGTTATAATTAGCGTTGACCGTAGTATTGTGGAAGGAGGAATTTTGGTGAGGAAGGGAGAGAATTGAGGTAGCCTCACTGTGTGACAGCCACTCTTGTTTTGCTCACTACACTAGCTTTGTGGTTCGCTATGGGGAACACACATGTACATGGGTACATACAGTAATTACCTAAGTGTAATTACCTAAGTGTAGTTACAGGATGAGAGCTACGCTCGTGGTGTCCCGTCTTCCCAGCACTCTTTGTCATATAACGCTTTGAAACTACTAACGGTCTTGGCCTCCACCACCTTCTCACTTAACTTGTTCCAACCGTCTACCATTCTATTTGCGAAGGTGAATTTTCTTATATTTCTTCGGCATCTGTGTTTAGCTAGTTTAAATCTATGACCTCTTGTTCTTGAAGTGCCAGGTCTCAGGAAATCTTCCCTGTCGATTTTATCAATTCCTGTTACTATTTTGTATGTAGTGATAATATCACCTCTTTTTCTTCTGTCTTCTAGTTTTGGCATGTTTAATGCTTCCAACCTCTCCTCATAGCTCTTGCCCTTCAGTTCTGGGAGCCATTTCGTAGCATGTCTTTGCACCTTTTCCAGTTTGTTGATGTGCTTCTTAAGATATGGGCACCACACAACTGCATATTCTAGCTTTGGCCTAACAAAAGTCATGAACAATTTCTTTAGTATATCGCCATCCATGTACAGTGGTACCTTGGAACACGAGTGTCCCTGTATGCGAGTTTTTCGGAATACGAGCAGGATTTCCTCGGAAAACGTGTCCCGGAAGGCAAGGGTTACCTCGGAACACGAGTTTGTTGATACGTGTACAGGCCGACTAGCGCATGATGGCACGGCGATCGCACCTCAGTTTACCAGTGTCTCGCGCCCAGTGACTATCCCACCTGAATTCTTCACAAGGATTTACAGTTTTTTGTCGGTTTTTTGGCCATTTGAGCATAAAAGTTGTCATTATATATCTCGCCATTGGTCTCAAGAAAGCCATTGGTAAGGTTCAACCTAAGAAAATAGCTGTGAATAAAGGCAGTAGAGGATGTCCCTTTCTTGATTAAGAAAATGTGTCAAGTATGGGAAGAACTGCAAAAGTTTTGTTGAAAAAACTCACGCAGATAAAGCTGTAGCAGGCGTTGCATTGACCTTTTAAATGACAATGTGATGTCTTACTACAGACAAGTGTTAAAATGTAGGTAAAAACAAGTGTCTTTAGACAGATTCTTAGTAAAACAAGCAAGTCCTAGTGGTATGCAGGCAAAATGTGCCAGAGTGTGCATACCAGTGAAGTCCTCACTGCCTGATGTTATAATGGAAGGAGACTCCTCTTCCAAACAGTAACTCCTCAACTCCTCCCTCCTCCTCACATTTTCCATACACGAACAGCAGTCCTCAGCAAGGGTAAGTAATAACTTGAACATAGTTTTGTAGGTTTATTTAGATGAATTAGGTATAGAAATTTAGTTTGAAATGGGGTTTTTGGGGTAGTCAGGAACGGATTAATTCATTTCCCATTATTTCTTATGGGGAAATTAGCTTCAGAATACGAGTTTTCGGAATACGAGCTGTCTCCAGGAACGGATTAAACTCTTAAACTGAGGTACCCCTGTATTTAAATGCAATTCTGAAGTTAGAAAGCATCGCATAGGCTCCTTGCACAATATTATTTATGTGGTCCTCAGGTGATAGTTTTCTATCTAGAACCACCCCTAGATCTCTTTCTTAATCAGAATTCTTTAAAGATTTCTCACGTAATATATAGGTTGTATGGGGTCTATGTTCTCCTATTCCACATTCCATAACATGACATTTATTAACATTAAATTCCATTTGCCAGGTGGTGCTCCATATACTTATTTTGTCCAGGTCTTCTTGAAGGGCATGACAATCATCTAAATTTCTTATCCTTCCTATTATCTTAGCATCATCAGCAAACATGTTCATATAATTCTGTATACCAACTGGTAGATCATTTATGTACACAATAAACATCACTGGTGCAAGAACTGAACCCTGTGGTACTCCACTTGTGACATTTCTCCATTCCGATACATTGCCTCTGATTACTGCCCTCATTTTTCTATCAGTCAGAAAATTTTTCATCCATGATAGAAGCTTACCTGTCACCCCTCCAATATTTTCCAGTTTCCAGAACAACCTCTTATGTGGAACTCTGTTGAAAGCCTTTTTTAGGTCCAGATAGATGCAGTCAACCCAACCATCTCTTTCCTGTAATATCTCTGTGGCTCGATCATAGAAACTGAGTAAATTCGATACACAGGATCTTCCAGATCGAAAACCATACTGTCTGTCTGATATTATATCATTTCTCTCCAGGTGTTCTACCCATTTAGTTTTGATTAGCTTTTCCAATACTTTCACTATTACACTTGTCAATGATACAGGTCTATAATTGAGGGGGTCTTCCCTGTTGCCACATTTGTAGATTGGAACTATGTTAGCCTGTTTCCACACGTCTGCTACGATTCCTGTACACAGGGATGCCTGAAAGATCAGTTGAAGTGGAATGCTGAGCTCAGATGCACATTCTCTCAGAACCCATGGTGAAACGCCATCTGGGCCAGCTGCTTTGTTCTTCCCGAGCTCCTTTAGCATATTTTCCACTTCATCTCTAGACACCTCTATCCGCTCTATGTTGTTCTCTGGAATTCTTATTGTGTCTGGTTCTCTGAAGATTTCATTTTGTACAAACACACTTTAGAACTTTTCATTTAATGTTTCACACATTTCCTTTTCATTTTCCGTGAATCTGTTTCCCATTTTCAACCTCTGGATATTATCCTTTACCTGCAATTTGTTGTTTATGAATTTGAAGAATAGGCCCGGTTCTGTTTTACATTTATCTGCTATCTCTTTTTTCAAAATTTCTTTCTGCCTCTCTCCTTACTGCTGTATAGTTGTTTCTCGCATCTTTGTATCGCTGGTATGTTTGGGGGTTTGGCCTCTTCCTATACTGATTCCATTTTTGTGTCTTTTGGTCTCTTGCTCTCTCACAATTTCTGTCGAACCAATCCTGTTTTCTGGCCCTGCATCTCTGTTTTGGTATGAATGTTTGTGTGCCTTCCTCGTATAGTTTTAAAAATTTGGCATACATTTCATTGACTTCCCTACCTAGCAACAATTCTGTCCAATTACACTCATTAACAAAATTTTGAAGTTCCCCATAGTTGCCTCTCCTTAAATCGAGTTTATCAACTGTTTCAATGTCCCCATTTTCTTCTAGATGATATCTTAAAGCATATTTAACCACTGCACTGCGCAAAGCGCCTTTAGGCGCTCAGAGAGTTGTGCTCTTTGTTTTTTAATTTGGCTATATTTTAATGTTTTTTAATGCTTTCATTACTATTTGTGTTTTGAAATGGAAATAGTTGACTTTGGAAACATTTTGACATTAAATTTACCTGAACATTTGTAAAAATAACAAAAATATGTCCTTGACAATTGCACCAAGACGTTTTTGCCGAAAATAGGAGAGCAGTGCAAGGGTTAATGTCTAACAGGACGTGATCACTCTTTCCCAAGGGAGGAAGGTACTGGATGTCAAAAATCTCTTCTTCTTTCCTGGTGAATACTAGATCCAGTACTGACGGTACATCTCCTTCCCTCATTCTTGTGGCTTGCTTTATGTGTTGATACAAGAATGTCTCCAGAATGAGGTTCACAAATCTGCATGTCCAAAAGTCCTCCGTTCTTGCTTCATAGGCCTCCCAGTCTATTGCTCTAAAGTTGAAGTCCCCCAGTATCAACAGTCGTGATTTATCTTTATCTGCTTGTACAATAATATCTCTCATGACCATTATGAGGCCCTCTCGTTTGTCATCCAGTTCTTCCTTTGTCCAAGTGTTGCTTGCTGGTGGGCTGGAGGTATTTACAATTATCAGCTTATCATCCTAATTCCAGACCTGCAATGCCATTATGTCAATATCTCGAGGGTTTTCAAATATTAACTCTTTTTACCTTCAGGTGTTTTTTCACCAGTACAGCCACTCCTCCTCCCATCCTAGTTTTCCTGTCACGTCTCCAAACTGAGTAGCCTCTTGGGAATATGACTTCATTTATTATATTTCCTTCAAGTTTCGTCTCTGATAATGCAACAATATCTGGGACCCTAAGCTGGATTATATCTTGCAACTCCAAAGTTTTTGACCTCACAACATCTATGTTGGTATATACAATTTTCAGGAACATGTTCCCTTTTCCTTTGCTCTTTACTCCCCCTTCCACTACTGATCTTGTTGCTTTGTTTTTATGTACCATTTCACAAGCTTTCCAGTCCCTGTCACTTTGTAAAAAAAAAAGAATTTCTGTCTTCTTCATTTCTATCCCCATTTAGACGTTTTGCCTCAATTAGGTTCATTTTCAGCTTTTCTCTGTCTTCCTTGGAGAGGTCTTGTCTTATTGACCAAAATTTGCCAACCTCATCACTCTGCAGTTTCCTGGCATTTCTTAGCACTTCCATCATGTTTTTCACTCCATTAAACGTCACCCTCAAGGGGCGGTTCTTTTCTTTCTCATATTTTCCTATTCTTCTAAAATCACTGACATTTTCCTTTGAGCCTTCTCCTAAACCTACTATTTTCTCTGATTTTCATCTCTTCTGCCGCTCGGTCCACCCTAGATGAAATTTCCTTCTCTAAACATCCAAAAATGATTATGGACTTAGTTCTATCTGCAGTGTTTTGTACCAGTTTACTGTTGGTAACCAGTTCTTTCCTAATTGCTTGCCTAATTTCTGCTTCTTGTTGGTCATTTCTGGTTTTGACTTCCGAACACACTTCTTTGATAGTCTCTTTTTCTTTTACAACTTCAGCATATGTCGCTTTTATTTCTTCTTTATACTTTTCTAGTTCTTTATTCACCTCCTCTATGTGAGTTGTCAGTGAAGTTTCCAGTTGGAGATCCTTACCTAACTCTATGTTAGCCCTTAGGCTTGCTTGGAGTTGTTCACCGTATGAGTCTATTTTCTTGTTTATTTCTTCAAAGTCACCACACTTCACTTTCCATGCCTCATTTTCTTTCACTAGTTCCTTGATTTGCTCCTCCTGATTTGTTACCTTGTCTGTTAATGCAGTAATAATCTTACCTTGTTGAAGCATACTCCCTTTTAGAGTGCAAAGCTCACTCCAAAGAGCTCCATTGTCCTCTTCTAATTTAAGCACTTTTTCTTTATACTTCTTTTGCATATCCTCAATTATCTCTAACCTGCCAAGAACACCTCCTTTCCTTATATCTTGTGGTGAGAATCCTTTGAAACCATCATCTGTTGGTGTGTCTACATTCTCAGTGGGGGTGGTGGCGGTGGCCATCTTTGTTTTTTGTTCTAGACCAAAACAAACTTTTCCACTCGGCTATTTTCACTCACTTTTACTTGTTTATTGTATTTTATTTGCTTTTACTCTTCCCTAAACCATTATGTAACCTGGGACACCACTGTAGCCCTCAACCTGTGCCCAATACTTAGGTAATTTGATATTTCCAGGAGCTTGCTGCAGTGTGACTTCTGCCTCCTCCAGCTCACAGATGTAATTACCTAAGTGTAATTACCTAAGTGTAGTTACAGGATGAGAGCTACGCTCGTGGTGTCCCGTCTTCCCAGCACTCTTTGTCATATAACGCTTTGAAACTACTGACGGTCTTGGCCTCCACCACCTTCTCACTTAACTTGTTACAACCGTCTACCACTCTATTTGCGAAGGTGAATTTTCTTATATTTCTTCGGCATCTGTGTTTAGCTAGTTTAAATCTATGACCTCTTGTTCTTGAAGTTCCAGGTCTCAGGAAGTCTTCCCTGTCGATTTTATCAATTCCTGTTACTATTTTGTACGTAGTGATCATATCACCTCTTTTTCTTCTGTCTTCTAGTTTTGGCATATTTAATGCTTCTAACCTCTCCTCGTAGCTCTTGCCCTTCAGTTCTGGGAGCCACTTAGTAGCATGTCTTTGCACCTTTTCCAGTTTGTTGATGTGCTTCTTAAGATATGGGCACCACACAACAGCTGCATATTCTAGCTTTGGCCTAACAAAAGTCATGAACAATTTCTTTAGTATATCGCCATCCATGTATTTAAATGCAATTCTGAAGTTAGAAAGCATAGTATAGGCTCCTTGCACAATATTCTTTATGTGGTCCTCAGGTGATAGTTTTCTATCTAGAACCACTCCTAGATCTCTTTCTTTATCAGAATTCTTTAAAGATTTCTCACATAATATATAGGTTGTATGGGGTCTATGTTCTCCTATTCCACATTCTATAACATGACATTTATTTACATTAAATTCCATTTGCCAAGTGGTGCTCCATATACTTATTTTGTCCAGGTCTTCTTGAAGGGCATGACAGTCATCTAAATTTCTTATCCTTCCTATTATCTTAGCATCATCAGCAAACATGTTCATATAATTCTGTATACCAACTGGTAGATCATTTATGTAGACAATAAACATCACTGGTGCAAGAACTGAGCCCTGTGGTACTCCACTTGTGACATTTCTCCATTCCGATACATTGCCTCTGATTACTGCCCTCATTTTTCTATCAGTCAGAAAATTTATCATCCATGTTAGAAGCTTACCTGTCACCCCTCCAATATTTTCCAGTTTCCAGAACAACCTCTTATGTGGAACTCTGTCGAAAGCCTTTTTTAGGTCCAGATAGATGCAGTCAACCCAACCATCTCTTTCCTGTAATATCTCTGTGGCTCGATCATAGAAACTGAGTAAATTCGATACACAGGATCTTCTAGATCGAAAACCATACTGTCTGTCTGATATTATATCATTTCTCTCCAGGTGTTCTACCCATTTAGTTTTGATTAGCTTTTCCAATACTTTCACTATTACACTTGTCAATGATACAGGTCTATAATTGAGGGGGTCTTCCCTGCTGCCACTTTTGTAGATTGGAACTATGTTAGCCTGTTTCCACACGTCTGCTACGATTCCTGTACACAGGGATGCCTGAAAGATCAGGTGAAGTAGAATGCTGAGCTCAGATGCACATTCTCTCAGAACCCATGGTGAAACGCCATCTGGGCCAGCTGCTTTGTTCTTCCCGAGCTCCTTTAGCATATTTTCCACTTCATCTCGTGTGTGTGTGTGTGTAATTACCTAAGTGTAATTACCTAAGTGTAGTTACAGGATGAGAGCTACGCTCGTGGTGTCCCGTCTTCCCAGCACTCTTTGTCATATAACGCTTTGAAACTACTGACGGTCTTGGCCTCCACCACCTTCTCACTTAACTTGTTCCAACCGTCTACCACTCTATTTGCGAAGGTGAATTTTCTTATATTTCTTCGGCATCTGTGTTTAGCTAGTTTAAATCTATGACCTCTTGTTCTTGAAGTTCCAGGTCTCAGGAAGTCTTCCCTGTCGATTTTATCAATTCCTGTTACTATTTTGTACGTAGTGATCATATCACCTCTCTTTCTTCTGTCTTCTAGTTTTGGCATATTTAATGCTTCTAACCTCTCCTCGTAGCTCTTGCCCTTCAGTTCTGGGAGCCACTTAGTAGCATGTCTTTGCACCTTTTCCAGTTTGTTGATGTGCTTCTTAAGATATGGGCACCACACAACAGCTGCATATTCTAGCTTTGGCCTAACAAAAGTCATGAACAATTTCTTTAGTATATCGCCATCCATGTATTTAAATGCAATTCTGAAGTTAGAAAGCATTGCATAGGCTCCTTGCACAATATTCTTAATGTGGTCCTCAGGTGATAGTTTTCTATCTAGAACCACTCCTAGATCTCTTTCTTTATCAGAATTCTTTAAAGATTTCTCACATAATATATAGGTTGTGTGGGGTCTATGTTCTCCTATTCCACATTCCATAACATGACATTTATTAACATTAAATTCCATTTGCCAAGTGGTGCTCCATATACTTATTTTGTCCAGGTCTTCTTGAAGGGCATGACAATCATCTAAATTTCTTATCCTTCCTATTATCTTAGCATCATCAGCAAACATGTTCATATAATTCTGTATACCAACTGGTAGATCATTTATGGACACAATAAACATCACTGGTGCAAGAACTGAACCCTGTGGTACTCCACTTGTGACATTTCTCCATTCCGATACATTGCCTCTGATTACTGCCCTCATTTTTCTATCAGTCAGAAAATTTTTCATCCATGATAGAAGCTTACCTGTCACCCCTCCAATATTTTCCAGTTTCCAGAACAACCTCTTATGTGGAACTCTGTCGAAAGCCTTTTTTAGGTCCAGATAGATGCAGTCAACCCAGCCATCTCTTTCCTGTAATATCTCTGTGGCCCGATCATAGAAACTGAGTAAATTCGATACACAGGATCTTCCTGATCGAAAACCATACTGTCTGTCTGATATTATATCATTTCTCTCCAGGTGTTCTACCCATTTAGTTTTGATTAGCTTTTCCAATACTTTCACTATTACACTTGTCAATGATACAGGTCTATAATTGAGGGGGTCTTCCCTGCTGCCACTTTTGTAGATTGGAACTATGTTAGCCTGTTTCCACACGTCTGCTACGATTCCTGTACACAGGGATGCCTGAAAGATCAGGTGAAGTGGAATGCTGAGCTCAGATGCACATTCTCTCAGAACCCATGGTGAAACGCCATCTGGGCCAGCTGCTTTGTTCCTCCCGAGCTCCTTTAGCATATTTTCCACTTCATCTCTAGACACCTCTATCCGCTCTATGTTGTTCTCTGGAATTCTTATTGTGTCTGGTTCTCTGAAGATTTCATTTTGTACAAACACACTTTGGAACTTTTCATTTAATGTTTCACACATTTCCTTTTCATTTTCCGTGAATCTGTTTCCCATTTCCAACCTCTGGATATTATCCTTTACCTGCAATTTGTTGTTTATGAATTTGTAGAATAGGCCCGGTTCTGTTTTACATTTATCTGCTATCCCTTTTTCAAAATTTCTTTCTGCCTCTCTCCTTACTGCTGTATAATTGTTTCTCGCATCTTTGTATCGCTGGTATGTTTGGGGGTTTGGCCTCTTCCTATACTGATTCCATTTTTGTGTCTTTTGGTCTCTTGCCCTCTCACAATTTCTGTCGAACCAATCCTGTTTTCTGGTCCTGCATCTCTGTTTTGGTATAAATTTTTTTGTGCCTTTATCATATATTTCACAAAACTTGCCATACATCTCATTCACTTCCTTGCCTAGCATCAAGTCTGTCCAATTATACTCACTAAAAAAATTTCTAAGGTCACCATAATGTCCTCTCCTGAAGTCTGGTTTTTCAACTGCTTCAACCTCCTTATTTTCTTCCAGCTTATAACGCATTGCATACTTTATTCCCAAAAAGACATGGTCACTTTTACCCAAGGGAGGAAGGTACTGAATGTCAAATATCTCTTCCTCCTTCCTGGTAAATATCAAATCTAGCATGGAGGGAACGTCCCCTTCCCTCATCCTCGTAGCTTGTTTAACATGTTGATACAAGAATGTTTCCAGGATGAGGTCTACAAATTTACAGGTCCAAAAATCTTCTGTTTTAGCTTCATATGCTTCCCAGTCTATGGATTTCAAGTTGAAGTCACCGACTATCAACAGTCGTGATCTATCGTTATCCGCTCTCGCTATAATCTCTCTCATTATTGTTATAAGACCTTCACGTTTACTATCTAGCTCCTCCTTTGACCATGTGCTGCTTGGCGGTGGACTATATGCATTTATCATCATTAGTTTATCATCCTCATAGCAGATCTCTAGTGCTATTATGTCAACTTCTTGTGGATTGGCAGTCATTATTTCCTTCACCTTTAGGTGTTCTTTTACCAGCACAGCAACGCCACCGCCTTTCCTAATTTTTCTGTCCCGTCTCCAAATTGAGTAGCCCCTTGGGAATATGACCTCATTTAAAATTACATCTTCAAGTTTTGTCTCCGTGAGTGCAACAATGTCTGGTGTCTGCAGCTGTATTACATCACTTAACTCCAGTATCTTCGATCTCACTCCATCTATGTTGGTGTATGCAATCTTCAGGAACTTGTTCCCCCTCTCCTTATTCTTCACTCCCCCTCTCTCTATTGATTTTGTTGGTTTGCCTTTATGTACCACTTTACTGGTTTGCCTACCCCTATCACTTTGTAGAAAAAAGAATTTATTTCTTCTTCATTCCTGCTCTCATTTAAATGTTTTGCCTCGGCGAGGTTCAGTTTCAGCTTCTCTCTATCTTCTTTTGAAAGATCTCGTCTTAACGACCACCCTTTCCCATCCTCATCCCTTTGCAATTTTCTAGCATTCCTTAGTACTTCTTCCATCTGTTTGGCACCGTTTAGGGTGATCCTCAAAGGTCGATCTTTCCCTTTTACGTACCTGCCTATTCTCCTGTAGTCGCACACATTCTCTCTGTTTGTAAGACCTTCCACGAGGCCAACAATTTTATCTACTACTTTAGCTTCTTCTACAGCTCTTTCTGACCTAGATGTTATCGCCTTTTCTTTGCAGCCAAAAATGATCAGGGACTTACTCCGATCAACTGTGTTTTGCACCAACTTCGGGTTAGATGCCAATTCTTTCCTCACTTCTAGCCTAATGTTTGTTTTATCTTGGTTGCTGCAGTGTTTGACTTCCTTTACTGCTTCTTCTATTTTTTCCTTCTCCTTGGCCACTTGTGCATAAGTGAGTTGCATATCTTTCTTGCACTGTTCTATTCCCAGTGTAACTTCCTCCATCTGTGCTGACAAAAGCTGTTTCTCCTGTTGAATTTCCTTGCCTAACCTATTGTAGTCATTTATGTTTAAATTTACTTTAACTTCTTCCAAAGCTATTTTTAAGAGTTTATTTTCTTCTTCCATGGCTTTGCAATTTGTTTCCAATTGATTCTTATCCTTGCGCAAGTCTTTCACTAAACCCTCAAGACATAAAACTTTGCTATTCAAATGGTCATTACTTTCTTTCAATTTACTAATTATTTCTACATGAGAGTTCACTATAGTATCTAAATTTACCAACTTGTTATGTAGACTACTAATATCAATGCTTTCTTCATTGAATCCCTCAAAATCAAGCTCTGTTTTGTTTTTCCCCTTGCCAGTGGCCATCTTGAATGTTCTTCTCTGCACTGTAAACACTAGGGCAACTTTTTCTCATCTGATTTTTCACTTCCCTTAGCACTTTCCTGTTATCTCACCTATTTTTCAAGAGCACTATACCTTTATGTTCTGTGGGACACCACTCACTACCATCAACCTGTACTACAATACTTAGGATTGTTGAAATATGCTGGAGCTCCTCTGCTGCAAGTGTTGACCCTAGGGGTGTCACCTTTTTCCTGTGTCCTGTGTGTGTGTGTGTGTGTGTGTGTGTGTGTGTAGTGTAGTGTAGTGTAGTGTAATAACAGCATCAGGAATATGTTGAGAGGAGCTATTTTGGTGAGGGAGGTGACGTCGTAATCGTGGCATCGTCTGCGGTCTGCTGTGTGATTTGTCATGCAGTCATGCAGTGTATGGTGGCCACTGTACTGTTTGGACACAATACCGGCTTACTTGCATAGTTCTGGTAAATAAAACATGTAGATAGGTATATATAACATGTGTAAATAGTGTAATAAAAACAATAACAGTATGGTGGGAGGAGGAATGTTGGAGTGAGGGAGGGCTGTCTGGGTGTGGCTGCTCTCACTCGCGGTGTTCTGAATGTGTTGATGGTGAATGTATATAGTGTGTGACAGTGTATAGTGTGTACATATGTTGTAAATATACATAAATGAACAAGGAACATTGGTGTGAATAACTGTATGATGGGAGGAGCATTGTTGGCAAATACAATGTTGGAGGAGTGAGGGGGGGCTGGCTGGGTGTGACAGCTCACACTTGAGGTGTTGTGAATGTGTTGATGGTGAATGTATATAGTGTGTGACAGTGTATTGTCTGTAAATAGATTGTATATATACATAAATTACCATGATACATGGTAAATATGTGCAACATATGTGTACACAAGTGTCATGCACGTAACACAGTGTCTTCAGACAGTACAGATGTTTTACTGCCATAATATAGTGTACGTGTTCATTATACATAGGATTGACACGTAAAAACAAAAAAAATGTATTTGGAACTGTGCGCAAAAAATGAACAAAAATATATTCGAGGCAACTCGCACGCTCCGCCCTGGGCGCCCTACTGGCCCCGGGAGCGTACGTCACGGGCGAACGGGGAATGATGACGTCACACGCCAACTTACGGACCCCATAGCAGCCAAAGTAAGTACGAGTTCGAAATTTTTTTGATACATATACTGAGGGAAGGGTTTTTGACAAAAAAAAAAAAAAAAAAAAAAAAAAAAAAAAATAATTCAAGAGAATTTATTTCCTGCGCACTGGGGGGGGTGTCATATTTATAAGCCGCGCAGTTAAAGGGTTAAATCACGAATTCTCCCATGTTCATCCTTTGATATACACCAGGATCTCCCAGAAAAAATGTGAAATATGTCAGTGAAGTGTTCTTAAAATTTGTAATAAGTTTGAAAGGGCACACCTTGAACATTTGTACTTTGAAAGTGAGAATACAATTATTAGTCAAACATCAAGGCATGCATAGGGTGCATGTGTTGATATGTTTTGTAACGTATAGTATGTGATTACTATTGTAATCACATACTATAAAGGTCAATCACATAACGGTAAATGTACAGCAACACAAACATGCTAAATATGTTGGAAAGAAGCTTATGGGATCATTTTTATGAAAACCAAGTTAAGATGTAATGAGCATGCTCACACATGGCAGAAAGTTGCTCATGTGTTGAAGGTACAGGTATTGTACGAGAAGGGTGTTTCCAAAGTATGTTCCTGTGACAAGAAGTTAAATTTTGTTTTAAAAGCTCCCTAGATCTATAGTTGGAGACACTTTTCATCAAAACGATCATTGGAAACTCGTCAGAGTGTAACACATTAATCATCTTGTTAATTTATCCATAGCTGTATTTTGGTGTAATTACATGCAATTTATCTGCTTGTTCAGGATTTATGCATCCTGATCATTCGTAATAAGGATGAACTGTATTGTCCACAGTTTTTTTTTATTCACATGATACTTCATTCATAGCTCCTGAAAACTACAAATCATAGAATTATAAAATACTTCTAATGTAAGTAAATTTTTATGAGAGGAACAACATATATTTTCATTTATAGTGAAGATCTGTAAGCCATGACATACATACACTATAGTATTCCTATTTGTTAACATTGTTTCTTATTCACTGCATCTATATTGTGCCATTCAGTCCTAATATGGGAGAGATCTTTTGCATGAAATCTTATATTTCAAAATTTGTAATGTTTCTAGTTGTGTAATTAACATGTACTCTAGAAAGGTTCTTGTGGTACTTAGTGATGGTTTTCATTTGCAGGGTAATTTATTTCTAGACAATGGTGTTGAGCTGGGTATATGAGTGCAGGCGAGGTAAGTTCTTCTCTAGGTTGTCCTCTCAGTCCTGCCGCACTCGACAGTTTACACAAGAATTACTAATAAGGATTACTATAGCACAGTATCTTAACCCTCAAAGTGCGCTCCAAATTGTGTGATGTTTGTCTAGCGAAATGCAGTCATTATCATATGTCGATTTATGTCTTGAGATTCAATATCAGTGTTGCCCATGTGGTTCCATTAGCTCAATGGTGTCTTCCAGCAGTTACGTGTGGTTATAAAATAATTTGGAGTCGGACATAGTTCAGCTCCTGGTTTCCTATCTTCATATGCTGATCATAGCACTTACTGGCCTAACATATTTATCTTCGCTGTACAAGACTACTTTTTTTTTCTTTTTTTTTAGCTTTGCATAGAGATTCCTTTCTTTTTAACGTATTTCATATAAAAAAATTTGTGTAGTTCTTGCTTCCATCACAATGTAATGCTGACGAATCCCAGAAGTTAACTGTTGCCCAGGCCAAAATAAGGATAGATATAGGATGTTTTGTGTATTTTCCATGCTTTTGAATACAGATCTATTATTTTATAAAAGTAAATTAATTTTGTTTTAAAGTTAGGGGCAACAATTTTGATGACATATACAGCTGCACTTTAAGGGTTAACAAATCTGCTTCCTTTAGCAATGCTTTGTAGTAATCTGAGGGTAGTTTTTTATTGGAGTAGTTGCATTAATGTCATCATAGCATGAAAATAATTTGCATTACTGTACAGTATTGGCAATATTGTAATTTGTTTGGATTACTTTGACTGGTTAGAAAAGGCGGGTAATTTTTTTAGAATGGTTATAAACTTCCTGTTATTTAAGATTAAAAGTATTATAATATAGAACATTTATACACTACTGTCTTTATGCTTGGACTCCTTACCCTGAGGCAGTATTATTTGACTCCACCCAGCATCATCAGTATGACTCTTCACCCCCTCTTCCCCCCCTCCTCCCCCTCTTCACCCCCTCCTCCCCCTCTTCACCCCCTCCTCCCCCTCTTCACCCCCTCCTCCCCCTCTTCACCCCCTCCTCCCCTCAATGTCACTAGTTCTATTTTAAAGTTGATTGTATATTTTTGTATAATAGTTATACAGTGGAGTTGCATTTAAATGTGACCTGGTCTGCTGGAAGGATCCCAGCAGACCTTGGAAGGCCATCTTCATCACAAGAATATTTCTATTAAAATTATTGATGGTAGATGGACACAATGAAGATATCATAACTGATAAAGAGTACTGTCCACGGTACTGAAATTGAAGGTTAATAGGCATAGTGACTAATAAGTAATGTCTAACAGACACATTTTGTAATCTTGTAATTTTTTAAGTAAAAACAAAATGCTTTGTATGGTGGCTTAGATGAGGTTATTTGGTATCCCTGCTAAAGTTTCAGCTGTTATTTGGCTCGTTACTCCTGGCGGCAAATATTAAGCAGTACAGTTTCTGGAATACAAGTAAGCATAGCTGCTCAAATATGTATATATACTGTGTGTAATTACCCAAGTGTAGTTACAGGATGAGAGCTACGCTCGTGGTGTCCCGTCTTCCCAACACTCTTTGTCATATAACGCTTTGAAACTACTGACGGTCTTGGCTTCCACCACTTTCTCACCTAACTTGTTTCAACCGTCTACCACTCGGTTTGCGAAAGTGAATTTTCTTATATTTCTTCGGCATCTGTGTTTAGCTAGTTTAAATGTATGACCTCTTGTTCTTGAAGTGCCAGGTCTCAGGAAATCTTCCCTATCGATTTTATCAATTCCTGTTACTCTTTTGTACGTAGTGATCATATCACCTCTTTTTCTTCTGTCTTCTAGTTTTGGCAAATTTAATGCCTCTAACCTCTCCTTGTAGCTCTTGCCCTTCCAGTTCTGGGAGCCAATTACAGTGGAACCTCTATTAACGAGTAATTACCTAAGTGTAATTTCCTAAGTGTAGTTACAGGATGAGAGCTACGCTCGTGGTGTCCCGTCTTCCCAGCACTCTTTGTCATATAACGCTCTGAAACTACTGACGGTCTTGGCCTCCACCACCACCTCACTTAACTTGTTCCAACCGTCTACCACTCTATTTGCGAAGGTGAATTTTCTTATATTTCTTCGGCATCTGTGTTTAGCTAGTTTAAATCTATGACCTCTTGTTCTTGAAGTGCCAGGTCTCAGGAAATCTTCCTTGTCGATTTTATCAATTCCTGTTACTATTTTGTATGTAGTGATCATATCACCTCTTTTTCTTCTGTCTTCTAGTTTTGGCATGTTTAATGCTTCTAACCTCTCCTCGTAGCTCTTACCCTTCAGTTCTGGGAGCCACTTAGTAGCATGTCTTTGCACCTTTTCCAGTTTGTTGATGTGCTTCTTAAGATATGGGCACCACACAACAGCTGCATATTCTAGCTTTGGCCTAACAAAAGTCATGAACAATTTCTTTAGTATATCGCCATCCACGTATTTAAATGCAATTCTGAAGTTAGAAAGCATAGCATAGGCTCCTTGCACAATATTCTTTATGTGGTCCTCAGGTGATAGTTTTCTATCTAGAACCACCCCTAGATCTCTTTCTTTATCAGAATTCTTTAAAGATTTCTCACATAATATATAGGTTGTGTGGGGTCTATGTTCTCCTATTCCACATTCCATAACATGACATTTATTAACATTAAATTCCATTTGCCAAGTGGTGCTCCATATACTTATTTTGTCCAGGTCTTCTTGAAGGGCATGCCAATCATCTAAATTTCTTATCCTTCCTATTATCTTAGCATCATCAGCAAACATGTTCATATAATTCTGTATACCAACTGGTAGATCATTTATGTAGACAATAAACATCACTGGTGCAAGAACTGAACCCTGTGGTACTCCACTTGTGACATTTCTCCATTCCGATACATTGCCTCTGATTACTGCCCTCATTTTTCTATCAGAAAATTTTTCATCCATGATAGAAGCTTACCTTACTTACGAGTGGCTCTATTAACGAGTTTTTCCAGTAACGAGCAAGCCACTCGCAGCAAATTTGTCTCTATTGACGAGCTCGCCTCTATTAACGAGTGAAACCACATGGTGCTTCCTAGCGTCTCGCGGGTTCTCGCAAATTCTCGGACGCCTCCGACGCCGGTGTTGTTGTTGTATCTCACACGACAAGCATCCCTCTGGATTTATTTGAGCTTTTCTTTGGGTTTTTAGTGGTTTTGCGACTACAATTTGTAACACACGATGTCTCCAAAGAAGCTGCTTGCTAAAGATAGTGTTGTCAAGAGGAAGAAAGACAATTACTGTGGATTTAAAGAAGGAAATTATAGTAAAGCATGAGCGTGGTGTCTGTGTGATTGATCTCACAAGGGAGTATGGCAGGGCCTCAACAACAATTTACACCATTAGTAAGGGAATGAGGAGGTAAGGGAGGATGCTGCCTCTTCCAGTGAGATCAGGGAAGTGTTTGGAATGTTTGAAAAGGTGAACGCATTCTTGGAAAAGCTGCCCTGTAAAGCAGTGACAACCCGGTGTGAAAATGTTTAATTAATTTATCACTTTGTGATAACACTTTATGAAAGTGTCATCACTTTCGCAGGTATATGTCGCTTGAACGTAACACACTTTTTTTCTCTTGAATGCACCCAAACACCGCGCTCAAGCGTCATTTGAGCAAATATTTCTATAAAATCCAATTCTTATCCGATCGACTTGGGGATTGTATAAATGTTTGCCATGAAATTTCCGTTTTCTTTAATAAACACATTGCCTATTTGAGAAAACGGCATTGTATTGTATCTTCGTGGTAAGACTATTATATTGTTGACACAACGAGTGTAATAAACGTAGTTTTTTATTTGGTGCTGGTCTAACGCATCCTTGTGTGACATTTGAAATGAAATTTGGGTGAAATTCCCAAGGAGAGAGAGTCCGCCTGACTCAGAGGTGGATTCTCCTTCCACACCATAACCCCTCTCATCCTTCCCACCTCCCCATCGCCTCCCTCAAGCCAGCAACTACTCTTCATAAGGTAAAGTAAATATTAAAACACAACAAAACATTTATATTTACATGTGCAATATTATATTTACATAAAAAAAAGTCATACAAGTATGGTTGTTTTTGGGAGTGGAACGGATTAAATTTATTTCCTTTATTTTAAATGGGGAAATTTGTTTCCAAAGACGAGTTTTCCAGGTAACGAGCTCGGTGCCAGAACGGATTAAACTCGTTAATAGAGGTTCCACTGTAGTAGCTTGTCTTTGCACCTTTTCCAGTTTGTTGATGTGTTTTTTAAGATATGGGCACCACACAACTGCTGCATATTCTAGCTTTGGCCTAACAAAAGTCATGAACAATTTCTTTAGTATATCGCCATCCATGTATTTAAAAGCAATTCTGAAGTTAGAAAGCGTGGCATAGGCTCCTCGCACAATATTCTTTATGTGGTCCTCAGGTGATAGTTTTCTATCTAGAACCACCCCTAGATCTTTCTTTATCACAGTTCTTTAAAGATTTCTCACATAATATATAGGTTGTGTGGGGTCTAACATGGCATTTATTAACATTAAATTCCATTTGCCAAGTGGTGCTCCATATACTTATTTTGTCCAGGTCGTCTTGAAGGGCATGACAATCTTCTGTGTTTCTTATCCTTTCTATTATCTTAGCATCATCAGCAAACATGTTCATATAATTCTGTATACCAACTGGTATACAGAATTATATGAACTGAACTGAAGAACTGAACCCTGTGGTACTGTACTCCACTTGTGACATTTCTCCAGTTCGATACATTGCCTCTGATTACTGCCCTCATTTTTCTATCGGTCAGAAAATTTTTCATCCATGTTAGCTTATCTGTCACCCCTCCAATATTTTCCAGTTTCCAGAACAACCTCTTATGTGGAACTCTGTCGAAAGCCATTTTAGGTCCAGATAGATGCAGTCAACCCAACCATCTCTTTATCTCTTTGCTGTAATATCTCTGTGGCTCGATCATAGAAACTGAGTAAATTCGATACACAGGGTCTTCCAGATCGAAAACCATACTGTCTGTCTGATATTATATAATTTCTCTCCAGGTGTTCTACCCATTTAGTTTTTATTAGTTTTTCCAATACTTTCACTATTACACTTGTCAATGATACAGGTCTATAATTGAGAGGGTCTTCCCTGCTGCCACTTTTGTAGATTGGAACTATGTTAGCTTGTTTCTGTGTCTGCTACGACTCCTGTACACAGGGATGCCTGAAAGATCAGGTGAAGTGGTATGCTGAGCTCAACTGCACATTCTCTCAGAACCCATGGTGAAACTCCATCTGGGCCAATTGCTTTGTTCTTTCTTACCTTCAAGAGCATTTGTTTCACTTCATCTCTAGACACCTCTATACACTATGTTGTTTTCTGGAATTTTTATTGTGTCTGGTTCTCTAAAAATCTCATTTTGTACAAACACACTTTGGAACTTTTTGTTTAATGTTTCACGCATTTCCTTTTCGTTTTCCGTGTATCTGTCCCCCATTTTCAACCTCTGAATATTATCCTTTACCTGCAGCTTACTTTTAATGAATTTATAGAAAAAGGCCTGGATCTGATTTACATTTGTCTGCTATACTGTTCTCAAAGTTCCTCTCTGCCTCTCTCCTGACTGACGTGTAGTTGTTTCTCGCATCTTTGTATCGCTGGTATGTTTGAGGGTTTGGCCTCTTCCTATAATGATTCCATGCCTGTGTCTTGATCTCTGGCCCTCTCCCAATTTCTGTTGAACCAATCCTGTTTCCTAGGTCTGCATCTGTTTTGGTATGAATGTTTGTGAGCCTTCATCATATATTTTGCAAAATATGGCATACATCTCATTTACTTTCTTACCTAGCAACAAGTCATTTCAATTATACCCATGAAAAATCCTAGCAACAAGTCATTTCAATTATACCCATGAAAAAAATTTCTAAGTTCCCCATAGCATCCTCTCTTGAAATAGTTTGACAACTGTTTCAATGTCCCCATTCTCTACTAGATTATATCGCAAAGGTATTTAATGTCCAAGAGAACGTGATCACTCTTTCCCAAGGGAGGAAGGTACTGGATGTCAAATGCCTCCTCCTCTTTCCTGGTAAATATTAGATCCAGTATTGATGGAACATCCCCCTTCCCTCGTTCTTGTGGCCTGCTTGACGTGTTGATACATAAATGTCTCAAAGATGAGGTTTACAAATCTACCTGTCCAAATGTCCTCTGTTCTTGCCTCGTAGGCCTCCCAGTCTATTGCTTTAAAGTTGAAGGCCCCTAGTACCAACAATCGGGATTGTTGGTACTAGGGGGGCCTAGAGGCAGTAGAGAATGTCCCATCTTCATTAAGAAAATGTGTGAAGTATGGGAAGAACTGCAAAGTTTTGTTGAAAAAACTCACCCAGATAAAGCTGTAGCAGGTCATTGCATTAACCTTTTAAATGACAATGTGATGTCTTACTACAGACAAGTGTTAAAATGTAGGGAAAAGTAAGTGTCTTTAGACAGATTCTTAGTAAGACAAGCAAGCAGTAAAGACACAAGCAGGTCCTAGTGGTATGCAGGCAAAACGTGCCAGAGAGTGAGTGCACTCCAGTGAAGTCCTCACTGCCTGATGTAATAATGGATGGGGACTCCCCTTCCAAACAGTAACACCTCTCCTCCTCCCTCCTCCTCACCATCTTCCATACGCCAACAGCAGTCATCAGCAAGGGTAAGTAATAACTTGAACATACTTTTGTACTGTAGATTTAGATGACTTGGGTATAAAATTTAGTTTGAAGTGAGGTTTTTGGGTAGTCAGGAATGGATTAATTCATTTCCCATTATTTCTTATGGGGAAATTAGCTTCGGTTTACGAGTTCTCGGATTACGAGCTGTCTCCAGGAACGGATTAAACTCTTAAACCGAGGTCCCCTGTACTACCATAGAGAATGTGTACGACTACAGGAGAAGAGGCAGGTATGTAAAAGGGAAAGATCGACCTTTTGAGGATCACCCTAAACGGTGCCAAACAGATGGAAGAAGTACTAAGGAATGCTAGAAAATTACAAAGTGATGAGGATGGGAAAGTGTGGTCGTTAAGATGAGATGTTTCAAGAGAAGAAAGAGAGAGAAGCTGAAACTAAACCTCATAGAGGCAAAACGTCTAAATGAGAGCAAAAACAAAGAAGAAATAAATGTTTTCCTACAAAGTGATAGGGGGTAGGCAGGTCAGTAAAATGGTACAAAATGGCAAACCAACGAAATTGCTAGAGAGAGGGGTAGTGAAGAATAAGGAGAGGGGGAACATGTTCTTGTAAATAGTATACACCAATATAGATGGAGTGAGATCAAAGATACTGGAGTTAAGTGATGTAATGCAGGTGCAGACACCAGGCATTGTTGCACTCATGAAGACAAAACTTGACGGTTATTTTAAATGAGGTTATATTTCCAAGGGGCTACTCAATTTGAAGATGGAACAGAAAAATTAGGAAAGGCGGTGGCGTTGCTATGCTGGTGAAAGAACACTTAAAGGTGAACGAAATAATGATTACCAATCCACGAGAAGTTGACGTAATAGCACTAGAGATCTGCCGTGAGGATGATAAACTAATGATCATAAATGCATATAGTCCACCGCCAAGCAACACATGGACAAAGGAGGAGCTAGATAGTAAACGAGAAGGTCTTATAACAATAATGAGAGACATTATAGCGAGAGCAGATAGATAGATCACGACTGTTGATAGTCGGGGACTTCAACTTGAAATCCATAGACTGGGAAGCATATGAAGCTAGTAGAGAGGATTTTTGGACCTGTAGATTTGTAGAGTTCATCCTGGAAACATTCTTGTATCAACATGTTAAACAAGCTACGAAGATGAGGGAAGTGGATGTTCCCTCCATGCTAGATTTGATATTTACAAGGAAGGAGGAAGAGATATTTGACATTCAGTACCTTCCTCCCTTGGGTAAAAGTGACCACGTCTTTTTGGGAATAAAGTATGCAATGCGTTATAATCTGGAAGAAAATAAGGAGGTTGAAGCAGTTGAAAAACCTGACTTCAGGAGAGGACATTATGGCAACCTTAGAAATTTTTTTAGTGAGTATAATTGGACAGACTTGATGCAAGGTGTTATAATAATGGTGGACTTGCTCTGGGGGAGCTAGTACTATTAAGGGGTAAGGGTAGTTAGAATACAGAGTTATCCAATATGGAAGAACTAAAAGGCCCGGCCCCCAAAATAAACTATCCACAGTAATAATAACTTGCTACTAGACCATGTCAGACTAGAGGGTGATCATAGCACTCCCACACAGGAAGAAGGGATACTCCATTACTAACGTACTTATTTATTAACCCCTTAACAACCCCCCATATACACTCACACCAATAACAATAATAATAATTACTTTACCACACTATCTTACGTTAAAAGCCTTGGTCCACATAGACAGGATACAAGGTTTACACTGTGAACAAGCTAGGGTAAAGTACTACTAGTAAAGAGCTAGAAGCTTGAGTCAGCTTAGGGTAGGGAGACCACGTGGTTTCACTGGGACCCCTTTTAGAATAACTAGTAACACAAACCCTAGGAACACCTATCTCCTACAAAGAATAATACTCTACACATTAGAACAGGCCTATGCCAGACAATGAGAACGTTACACAGTATACTTAGCTGGGTATTAGCCCACAGAAATAAAGAAACGAGAGGAGGGAGAGGAGTTCCTTTCACCACAGCCAGCCAGCAGAGAGAGCGAGCTCTCGCATCTCCTTCCCAGCTCACTCGCTGCCAGTAGACTGCTCAACTAATCGTACAGCAATCCTATCCCAGTTTACTCAGATTTACTTTACACTTGATTAGAAAGTATTAGTAAACATAGTTGTTGCCTATTTTATTATTTAATAATCAACCCCAAGCTCAGTCTTAAAATGCTCTGTGAGAAACAAGAATCGTCTTACGTCTGGCAGGGAAGATACAAACACCTACACATCGTGATACGTTTCCAATACTAAAGGCAGTTTATTAGCTCAGTTTTGACCTCTGGTTTCCACTGAGGAACCCAGGGTCGAAACACTAGGCAAGGAAGTAAATGAGATGTATGTCAAGTTTTGTGAAATATATGATAAAGGCACAAAAAAATTATACCAAAACAGAGATGCAGAACTAGGAAACAGGATTGGTTTTACAGAAATTGTGAGAGGGCTCGAGACCAAAAGAGACAAAAAAGGAATCAATATAGGAAGAGGCCAAACTCCCAAACTACCAG
The DNA here is from genome assembly GCF_040958095.1 of Procambarus clarkii. Classification (NCBI taxonomy): domain Eukaryota; kingdom Metazoa; phylum Arthropoda; class Malacostraca; order Decapoda; family Cambaridae; genus Procambarus; species Procambarus clarkii. The sequence goes on along the minus strand of NC_091165.1, from coordinate 32,156,269 downwards.
CGATACAAAGATGCGAGAAACAACTACACGGCAGTGAGGAGAGAGGTAGAAAGAAATTTTGAAAAAAGAATTGCAGACAAATGTAAAACGGAACCAGGTCTATTCTATAAATTCATAAACAACAAATTCGACCGTGTCTGGGAGCTTCACGCATGGGCAACCAGCCCGTGATGCACCCCTTCTCCATGTCCCCACAGCTAAAGTGGATTTTTTTTTTTACATGTTCATATTCAGGGAAGGGAATTTATCACATTACAAAGATAAAAAAAAAAATTGCGAACACTTGATTTTATGCACACAGGGAATGTCACAATAAACTTGGTGCATCACAGTGGTTGTGTGGTGCAGCCACACTCTTGTGGCTGTCTGTGCCTTTGGAGGCCTTGTTGCGGGATTCCATGGGGCTCATAATCCACTTGATGTTTGTCTTGCATACTTGGCCTGTTGTTGGGGTTATGAAACGGCTCAATGCAGCATAGCCTTGCTTGTTGGGTGTTGGGGGCAGTCTTGCCTACAGTACTGGCCTTGGCAGTCTTGCCTGCATTTCATGCCTCTCCTTCCAGAAGTGGTGGCAGCATTCTCCTTGTTGCTTATCATGTAGTAGCATGCTGGGCAGGCTCAGGCTTTGTCTTCTGCATTCCCCTTAACATTTTTTCTGCCACCAATTCCGAGTTATTCCTGCGAGTGTCGTAGCTCGCATTGTCTGGGCTGCTGCTACCTGTCATTCTCTCAATGGATGTTGTGTTTTTGGGGGTTTGACCCCACCTTTTGAGAGCGGTTCAGTAGGGTTGCAGCCTTTCCTGTTGGTTGGGGTAGGTCCTCGGATAAGTCTGATTGTTGGACCAGTGCTTTTTTTCATGCTGGCCTTTTTGTTGTTACCTCACCCATTTTGCCTGCTCGAACCTCTCCTGGGTTGAGGAGTGTTGGGTTGGGCTCCATCCCGCTTTGTACTCATTCTTTGTACTGCAAGAGGTCTCGGGCATCTCGGGCTGCTGCTCTTTCTTCCTTGGGTGACCTGGTTGTTTGTGATCTCTACATGGGACCTTGCAGACCCTTGGTGCATTCTTATTCATTTGGGCTCTGACAGCATCCTTTCCTGTCCATCCTGTTGCATGGCCTCTTGGCTTGGGCTCGCTTGGTATTACAGACAATTTCTTGGTTGGTGTTCTGGTTCTTCAGGGCTGCTTCTGTGACATACCATTCACTCCGGTTCCGGTACTGGTTTGGTTTCATTGTCGGGCGTTATGTTTACAGCTTCAGAGTTTTTCCCCTTTAACTTGTATCTAGCTCCATGTGTCAGCTGGCCAGGAATCTGGGTTTTCTAGCATGCCAGATATTATTTCCTGGTAGTTTGGCTGGGACCCAGTTAGTTTATTTGTGGGTTTGGATCTGGTTGGGCCTCATTTGAGATTCTCGGTTGGTATCTTCTCTCTTGGTTTCTTGATGAGGTCTTTGTCTTTCTTTCCTCTCTTCGGTTCTCAGTTGCCCCATTGGCTAGAATATTTTCTCCAAATGGTGTTTTTCTTGGCTTTTGCCTCTAGTTGAAGGATTGGAGAATTGATGCTCTCTACCGCAAGCATGGGTTCTTTTTCTAGGGCTCTGGTGGGCAGTTTGTTCAACTTCTGCTGCAGCTTTTCTGGTGTAAAATGAGTTGGCTGGCATCTCGGAGAGATTGTTTAGTGATTGATGCTTGGTTTGTAATTTGTTGTCTTCAGTGGTAGCGCTTCACCGCTGCCCGAGTGCCACCGGTTCTGCCTCAATGGACGCCTTCCTGATTGGTCCTGTTACCTTGGTCTCCGTTCTAAGGCTTATTTTCCTCTGGTTATCTGCAGTCCCATTATACAATAGCCAGTCAGTGCTCTACCCTTGGACTCTTAGTGTTCATAAGTACACGGTGTTGGCAGTGATTTTCTCCATGGCCTGGGCTGCTTTTTGGGCGTAGGAGTTTTTGAGTTTTGACAGGATCCTTGTTGCTCTTTGGTTCATGTTGATGGTCCCTGTCGGTCAAGTGTGATGCTGAGCCAGGTTCCAGCCCGTGGTCTCTTCTTCAGAGAAATACCTGCTGTCTCTTCTCCCTGGTAAGCCCTTGTTTTCCTGTTCTCCATAGTTAGTTTCTGGGAGCCACTGAGGGGATCCTTCCAGAAAACCAGAGGTGAATGTAATACGTGCTTTCTGGTAGAGCCCTGTTGGCTCCCTGACTCGCTCACTTGCTACCAGGTTTATTGGTTTATTATTTTGTTGTCCATCAGCTTCAGACTGAGTGGTGAGGCGAGCATGGGCTGGGGCTCTGGGTTGTCTAGTAGCAGCTGTCAGTACTAGTTTTGAGTACTGTAATTCATTTGTTTTACTTGTATAGTTTGTGAAGTACTTTGGCTGGTTCGAAGCTTCATTTCCTATTAACCTTGCAGGTTATCTGTATAGCTTTGCTGACTTTCTGGATGCTTTTCCCAGTGAGGGTGATGAAAATAGTCTCCCCTCTGCATCTCTTCAAGGGAGCCGTGTTTTGGCTTTTGTTCCAGGTAGGGCAAACATGACTCCTGCGAGTGATGTGACCAAGTAGTGGAGAGCCAGCTCAGCGAGATAGCTACATGGAGTACCAGGGCTCTACTAGAAAGAGGCATTTCATTAGTCAGAACTAGTTTTTTGTACAGTTTCATCATTTACCTTGTTCCTTATATATTTATGATACCCTTATGATTAAAATGTGCATTAGTTATGCATAAATATTTGATTCTTCAGTACAGTAATTGTCATTTATTATTGGCACACCCTTACTACCCATTGTCATTATCAGCATCTCTCCCCCACAAAAAAATATATATTTTAATTCTCACGCGAAGTAAATGTGCAGCAAGAGCCTCCAATTTTAATCTTTAAGACTTGAGTTTGACACGAACAAGAACCTTGATGAACTATATTAAAAGAAGTTATTTATTTGTCCTTAACAGTGCAAATATTTACAAGTATACTACTTCCCTCATTTTTCTTCACTCCAGTTCTTATAACATTTGTACCATTCCATTAAGATAATTGTTTCCTTTTATCTGTCTTGCATAAATATTGCACATCAAATTGGTCTTAAAAAAATGTTTCCTCTTCCAAATTCTTACTCCTGATATATTCCTCACATTTCAGAGAGCCATACAAAGTTGCCTTTGTGTTGAGGGTCCTGGGCAGGTATGGACCCCAGATCCTGGGGGACTTGCGACATTTAATGAGAATAATTCTGAAGAGATGAGTTCCCAGCCCAAACACTCTACCCCTGTAACACAAGGAACACTATAGGCTGATTGTTCATACTCGACATACAAATATTTATTATAGTTATAGCAATCATTATGGATAATTATGCACTCAAGTATCTTGAAACTGTTCAAATTTAATATGCAGATAAATGTATAAGTACAGTAATGTAATGTTTTAAACAGTAGTTCTTTTGCAAGGTATACTGGACACAAGTGTACCAATATTTGGGAGCTTGTAACCACTTAAGGAAGGTGTTGCCTTTCCCTTAGGACAGTCAGTCAGGGCACGATGGCATCTCTCACCAGCACAACGCTGATCTTTCCACACGTTCTTGTCAGATTGATATTTGTGCATTGAAGATTCCTGATCCTTCCCAAAATGACCTTGAGAAAGCTCATTAAACTATATAAAACTTCCCCTTCACCATCCAGCCTGTTATTGGCATGAGGGGCTTGATTGGCAGCTGTTGGAGTGTGATGCTCAATGGGTTGGTGTTTCAGGGCATTTTTTTGAGCCTTGTGCACCTGTAGCCTTCTTTACTAATTTTGCTGGATCTTGCTTTCTCTTCCTCATGTTTCTTTCCTCACCACCTCTTCTCCTCTCTGGTTGTTACTTCCTGCCAACTCGATACTGATCTTGAATATTCTTTTTTCACTATTTCTGTTCTGATGGAGGGTGAGTTGAGACGGCACTTTCATCCATGGAATTGGAGTATCCGACGTATTTGAGCGAGGGGGGGGGGGGGGACTTTTACGTCAAGTCCTATCTTTGTTGCTGAACCCGATCTCGTTGGGCTGATGGTTCCTTAGGGTAACGATTGCTGGGTGTACATTCGGGATGCATCCTTAGGATAGCCTTTTGCTTTGTCGGGGGCCCGCTGAGTTGGACCTTGATGGAAGGATGGACTCCATAGCCCTGGCTTCATTGGGCCCTGACCCGGCTTCATCTATGATTACCCCCCTTTCTGGGGGTAATCAAAAACAACCTCCTTGATTCTCCCACTTTTGTGGCAGGGTTGAGCTCCAAGCCTCCTGTGGTGACTACCTTATCACCTGGCATGGCTCCTTTCATTGTCACAACTGTACCATTCATCCTACCTCCCTTAGTTGGATTCTTTGCACTGTCCCTGTACTTGTGAATGTTTTCTTCCTGTTTCACCTGCTATGTTCTAAGATTTGTTCAGCCCCATTTTGTAGTCTTAAGCATCGTGAACTTTGTTCCGATGACATTACCCGCCCTGATGATAGGCATATCCATAGACACTTCGTTGACTCTGAATTCCCAGGTTACTCTTAACCTCGCTCCAACTGGCATGCATGTAGTTGCAGCCCCTTCTTGAGAGGCGGCTGCCAGTCTTCCTATTTTGAACCGCCTTGGTGAGATTTTGGTTCGGGTGTCCAAAATTCTTCTATTGAATGGCAGTGTTTGGCACTGTTGTTCTCCCACCATGTTGCCACTGGCATTCATGACCTCAAGGATTGACATGAGGATATTAAGTATATCCTCGAGGCCCAGAGCTTTTCTGTCCTCCAGATTGACTCCTTCACTTGTCCCCCCTCATGGTTGTCGTCTTCATATTGTTAAGATCACTTTTGATGGTAGGACCCTTCACGTTTCTGCAATAGGTGTTGGAGATGGGCAACCTGGAAGGTTATGCCTTTGCCTCTTGTGTGGTGACCTTGGACATTCTCATAATGATTGCTCAACTTCCCAGGCTCACCGTGTCAACTACTGGGAGGCCCAACCTGCCTTTTCTTGGCATGTGTCCATTATAAATTTGAACATGCCATCCTTGCCTGGCAGCATCGCTATTATAATTCATTCCCCAAGGCTTAGCATCGGGTGCGCCATCTTGACATTATTCACTTACTCGTACTGTGCATCACACTACTGTACTATTCCCCTCCCTTCTTCCCCCCCTCCTTTCTCCCCCCTCCCTTCTTCCCCCCCTCCTTTCTTCCCCCTCCCTTCTTCCCCCCCCTCCCTTCTTCCCCCCCCCTCCCTTCTTCCCCCCCCTCCCTTCTTCCCCCCCCTCCCTTCTTCCCCCCCCTCCCTTCTTCCCCCCCCTCCCTTCTTCCCCCCCCTCCCTTCTTCCCCCCCCCTCCCTTCTTCCCCCCCCTCCCTTCTTCCCCCCCCTCCCTTCTTCCCCCCCCTCCCTTCTTCCCCCCCCTCCCTTCTTCCCCCCCCCCTCCCTTCTTCCCCCCCCCTCCCTTCTTCCCCCCCCTCTCTTCTTCCCCCCCCTCTCTTCTTCCCCCCCCCCTCCCTTCTTCCCCCCCCTCCCTTCCCCCCCCCCTCCCTTCTTCCCCCCCCCCTCCCTTCTTCCCCCCCCCTCCCTTCTTCCCCCCCCTCCCTTCTTCTCCCCCCCCCTCCCTTCTTTCCCCCCCTCCCTTCTTTCCCCCCCTCCCTTCTTCCCCCCCCCTCCCTTCTTCCCCCCCCCTCCCTTCTTCCCCCCCCACCTCCCTTCTTCCCCCCCCCTCCCTTCTTCCCCCCCTCCCTTCTTCCCTCCCCTCCCTTCTTCCCTCCCCTCCCCTCCCCCCTCCCCTCCCCTCCCTGCTTCCCTCTCCTCCCTCCTTCCCTCTCCTCCCTCCTTCCCTCCCCTCCCTCCTTCCCTCTCCTCCCTCCCCTCCCCTCCTTCCCTCCCCTCCCCTCCCTCCTTCCCTCCCCTCCCTCCTCCCTCCCCTCCCTCCTTCCCTCCCCTCCCTCCTTCCCTCCCCTCCCTCCTCCCTCCCCCCTCCCTCCCCTCCCTCCTTCCCTCCCCTCCCTCCCCTCCCTCCTTCTTCCCCCCCTTCTTTCCCCCTCCCTTCTTCCCCCCTCCCTTCTTCCCCCCTCCCTTCCCCCCCCCTTTTCCTTCATTATCTTAGCATTTCCATTCCCTTGAACTCCACACCTCCACCAACTTCCGCTTCTGCCCTTTTTGTGGCTGTCAGTATTCCTCTTGAATCTCTGTTCGTCGGTTCTATCCCTCCTTCCCATGCCCGGTTATCGCTGCTACTTCTCCTCCCTCCTCCTCTTTCCTCTATGCCATTCTTCATTTTTTGACGGTCTTCTCAATCTTCACTTCTGTTGTCTCTCCCGCATATGTCTCCATTCAGGCCTCCTCCCATTTTCCACTCTTGTTTCTTCCTTTCCATGTGAGATTGTGTATGACATTGCCCAGTAAATTGGTACTGGCATGCTTGTGTCTCAGAAATGGAAACCTGGTTCCCCCTTCCTCTTCCTCCCCTGCGGGTAAGAAGGTTTCAGTCCTTCCTGCAATTTCCTCTGCTGTTTTGGTTCCTACCTCTCCTATCTCTGTAGAAGAGTTGACTGATCTGATTATAGACATTTCCCAGCCCCCGTCATTCTGCCTCTGGTCCTGTCTGTGAAGAAGTGCTCATGGTGTTTCAGTTGGTGCTCGCCCACCCTTCCTCAACTACCCCTCCCCAGCTCCTCCTCCCTCTTCACACCTGTTGGTTCCTCTGCTCCTTCTTACTGCCCTCTCAACTCTGCTATCTTTGCTGGATTTACCCCTGCCTGATCCCTCCTGCCTAAGCTTCACTGCACCTGTTCCTGATCCTCCCTGGTGTCCTTTACCTTTGCTTCTCCTTTATTTTAAATTTTCTTGCCTCTGTTTTTGTCTAAGTCTATTCTTCAACAGAATATTCGTGTTTTCTTTGCAAATTTTCCTGAACATTAATTTCTGATTTCTTAATTTTCACAGCTTTGTGCGTCTCCAAGAGCCAATGCTCGGTGCTCATCCTGATCTCTTCCGCGGTTGTGCCTTTCTTTCCTCCCCCTCCAGCTTTTGCTGGGACTCCTAACTCTACTGCTCTCTTGATCCAGAATGATGTTACTTTTGTTCCTCTCCTTTTTCTGTCAAAAGTTCATTCTTCTGCTGCTTGTATCTTTGTACGTAAATAGTACACTGCTCTAATTTTCTTCTCCCTCTTGTTCCACTTTCTTTTCCTGATCCAGCCTCTTTGGCTCATTACCTAAGCTAATGCTACTTTTCAATGATTTTAACCGTCGGCATGCCCTCTGGGGTGATGCTCTGACGAATACCCGCAGCTGTCTGCTGGAACCTTTCATACTCTCCTTTCCATTGACTTCAGAATTCTGGCCAACCGCCTTTGTCTCGGGCGCTTGCACCCTTTCCTGTATTGATCTTTCCTTCTAATCATCCTCCATTTATTTAGACCTGTCGTGAAGGGTCCTCGATAACCTCCATAATAGTGTCCATTTCCCCATCCTTCTAACTCGTCTCCTTCTGCTCTCCTGTCACATTCCCTCAATGGTGATTTGATAAGGTGTCCTGGAAAATTTTTCACCCTCTACGCACCCTCCTCCTCCTCTCCGTCTTCCATACACCAACACCTCGCCACCACCACCACCCCCTTCTCCTTACACCCCCTTCTCCTCACCCCCCCTTCTCCTCACCCCCCCTTCTCCTTACACCCCCTTCTCCTTACACCCCCTTCTCCTTACACCCCCCCTTCTCCTTACACCCCCTTCTCCTTACACCCCCTTCTCCTTACACCCCCTTCTCCTTACACCACCCCTTCTCCTTACACCACCCCTTCTCCTTACACCACCCCTTCTCCTTACACCACCCCTTCTCCTTACACCACCCCTTCTCCTTACACCCCCTTCTCCTTACACCCCTTCTCCTTACACCCCCTTCTCCTTACACCCCCTTCTCCTTACACCCCCTTCTCCTTACACCCCCTTCTCCTTACACCCCCTTCTCCTTACACCCCCTTCTCCTTACACCCCCCTTCTCCTTACACCCCCCTTCTCCTTACACCCCCCTTCTCCTTACACACCCCCCTTCTCCTTACACCCCCCCTTCTCCTTACACCCCCCCTTCTCCTTACACCCCCCCTTCTCCTTACACCCCCCCTTCTCCTTACACCCCCCCTTCTCCTTACACCCCCCCTTCTCCTTACACCCCCCCTTCTCCTTACACCCCCCCTTCTCCTTACACCCCCCCTTCTCCTTACACCCCCCCTTCTCCTTACACCCCCCCTTCTCCTTACACCCCCCCTTCTCCTTACACCCCCCTTCTCCTTACACCCCCCTTCTCCTTACACCCCCCCTTCTCCTTACACCCCCCCTTCTCCTTACACCCCCCCTTCTCCTTACACCCCCCCTTCTCCTTACACCCCCCCTTCTCCTTACACCCCCCCTTCTCCTTACACCCCCCCCTTCTCCTTACACCCCCCCTTCTCCTTACACCCCCCCCTTCTCCTTACACCCCCCCTTCTCCTTACACCCCCCCTTCTCCTTACACCCCCCCTTCTCCTTACACCCCCCCTTCTCCTTACACCCCCCCTTCTCCTTACACCCCCCCTTCTCCTTACACCCCCCTTCTCCTTACACCCCCCTTCTCCTTACACCCCCCTTCTCCTTACACCCCCCTTCTCCTTACACCCCCCTTCTCCTTACACCCCCCTTCTCCTTACACCCCCCTTCTCCTTACACCCCCCCTTCTCCTTACACCCCCCCTTCTCCTTACACCCCCCCTTCTCCTTACACCCCCTTCTCCTTACACCACCCCTTCTCCTTACACCACCCCTTCTCCTTACACCACCCCTTCTCCTTACACCACCCCTTCTCCTTACACCACCCCTTCTCCTTACACCACCCCTTCTCCTTACACCACCCCTTCTCCTTACACCACCCCTTCTCCTTACACCCCCTTCTCCTTACACCCCCTTCTCCTTACACCCCCTTCTCCTTACACCCCCTTCTCCTTACACCCCCCTTCTCCTTACACCCCCCTTCTCCTTACACCCCCCTTCTCCTTACACCCCCCCTTCTCCTTACACCCCCCTTCTCCTTACACCCCCCCTTCTCCTTACACCCCCCTTCTCCTTACACCCCCCCTTCTCCTTACACCCCCCCTTCTCCTTACACCCCCCTTCTCCTTACACCCCCCCTTCTCCTTACACCCCCCCTTCTCCTTACACCCCCCCTTCTCCTTACACCCCCCCTTCTCCTTACACCCCCCCTTCTCCTTACACCCCCCCTTCTCCTTACACCCCCCCTTCTCCTTACACCCCCCCTTCTCCTTACACCCCCCCTTCTCCTTACACCCCCCCTTCTCCTTACACCCCCCTTCTCCTTACACCCCCCTTCTGGTTGATACGTGGTTGATGGGGTTCTGGGAGTTCTTCTACTCCCCAAGCCCGGCCCGAGGCCAGGCTCGACTTGTGAGAGTTTGGTCCACCAGGCTGTTGCTTGGAGCGGCCCGCAGGGCCACGTACCCACCACAGCCCGGCTGATCCGGAACTTCTCTTAGAAAACCGTCCAGTTTTCTCTTGAAGATGTCCACGGTTGTTCCGGCAATATTTCTTATGCTCGCTGGGAGGACGTTGAACAACCGCGGACCCCTGATGTTTATACAGTGCTCTCTGATTGTGCCTATGGCACCTCTGCTCTTCACTGGTTCAATCTTGCATTTTCTTCCATATCGTTCACTCCAGTACGTTGTTATTTTACTGTGTAGATTTGGGACCTGACCCTCCAGTATTTTCCATGTGTATATTATTTGGTATCTCTCTCGTCTCCTTTCTAGAGAGTACATTTGGAGAGCTTTGAGACGATCCCAATAATTTAGGTGTTTTATCTCGTCTATGCGTGCCGTATATGTTCTCTGTATTCCCTCTACTTCAGCAATCTCTCCTGCTCTGAAGGGGGAAGTGAGTACTGAGCAGTACTCGAGACGGGACAGCACAAGTGACTTGAAGAGTACAACCATTGTGATGGGATCCCTGGATTTGAAAGTTCTCGTAATCCATCCGATCATTTTTCTGGCTGCCGCGATATTTGCTTGGTTATGCTCCCTAAGCGTTAGATCGTCGGACATCATTATTCCCAAATCCTTGACATGCTGTTTTTCTACTATGGGAAGATTCGATTGTGTTTTGTACCCTGTATTATGTTTCAGATCCTCATTTTTGCCGTACCCGAGTACCTGAAATTTATCACTGTTAAACATCATGTTATTTTCTGCTGCCCAATCAAAAACTTTGTTGACATCTGCTTGTAGTTTTTCAATGTCTTCAGCAGAGGTAATTTTCATGCTGATTTTTGTGTCATCTGCAAAGGACGACACGAAGCTGTGGCGTGTATTTTTGTCTATATCAGATATGAGAATAAGGAACAGTAGCGGTTCAAGGACTGTACCTTGAGGTACAGAGCTTTTAACATCGCTTGGACTCGATTTTATCTGATTGACTGTTATCTTTGTGTTCTGTTCGACAGGAAATTGAGTATCCAGCGTCCTACTTTTCCAGTTATTCCCATTGACCTCATTTTGTGAGCTATCACCCCATGGTCACATTTGTCGAACGCCTTTGCAAAGTCTGTGTATACAACATCTGCATTTTGCTTTTCTTCTAGGGCTTCTGTGATTTTGTCATAGTGGTTGAGTAACTGTGACAGACAGGATCTTCCCGCTCTAAATCCATGTTGTCCTGGATTGTGCAATTCATTGTTTTCCATAAAACTAGAAATTTGATTTCTAATCACTCTTTCAAACACTTTTATTATGTGTGATGTTAGTGCAACTGGCCTATAATTTTTTGCCAAGGCTTTACTCCCCCCCTTGTGCAACGGAGCTATATCTGCAGATTTAAGTGCTGCTGGTATCTCCCCTGTATCCAGGCTCTTTCTCCATATTACGCTGAGTGCTCTCGCTACTGGTACTTTACATTTCTTTATGAATATTTAATTCCATGAGTCAGGCCCAGGAGCTGAGTGCATAGGCATATTATCAATTTCTCTTTCAAAGTCTTCCGAGTTTGTGGTAATATCCGTTATATTATCTGCAGCTTGAATGTCATTCATAAAGAAGCTGTCTAGGTCATCAACTTTCATGTTGTTTATTGGTGTGCTAAACATAGCCTCATACTGGCTTCTTAGAATTTCACTAATCTCTTTGTTGTCCTCTGTGTACGTACCTTCATTTGTAATTAACGGTCCAATACTGGTCGAGGTTTTGGATTTTGATTTTGCGTATGTGAAAAAATATTTCGGATTTTTCCTTATCTCTTGTATAGCTTTCTGTTCCAATTCCATTTCCTCAGACTCATATGATCGCTTCAACGTTTGTTCTATTTCCTCAATCTCCCTGCTTAGGCTTGTTTTCCTTGCTTGTGATAGTTGTGTCTGCCGAAGCATTTCCGTTATTTTTTTCCTTCTCCTGTACAGTCGTCTCCGTTCTCTTTCTAGAGTGGTCCTCTTTCTGCCCCTCCTCACAGGTACGTGCTTCAAGCAGACCTTGTAAGCTTCAGCTGTCAGTTGAGCTATTCCCTGTGTGGGAGTTTTGACGCTTAAGACCGTCTCCCATTGAATGGTTGCAAGGTCTACATTTATTTTTTCCCAGTCAATCCTCTTATTGTTGAAATTGAATTGATTGAATATTCCTTCTCGCTTGTTGGGTCTCTTAGACCTACTACCATTATTTATGCTAGTTCGCACTTCAATGAGCTTATGGTCTGAGTATGAAGTATCTGAGATTGTGATATCCCTGATTAGTTCATCATTGTTTGTGAATAACAAGTCTAGTGTGTTTTCGTTCCTAGTTGGTTCTGTAATCTGTTGATTGAGCGAGAATTTGTCACAGAATCTCAAAAGTTCTCTAACCTGTGGTTGGTTATTTCCCGGGTCATTCCCTGCTATGATATTTGTGTTTGCCGTTCTCCATCTTAGACTCGGTAAATTGAAATCTCCAAGAAAGATAATATCTGGAGCTGGGTTTGCTAGGTTGTCAAGTATGTTCTCTATTTTGTGCATCTGCTCTGTGAATTCCTCAATCGTTGTATCTGGCGGTTTATATATTAGAATAATAATTAGGTTTAGTTTCTCTACCTTCATTCCAAGTACCTCTACCACCTCATTAGTTGAATTTAGTAGTTCTGTGCATACCAGGTCTTCTTTAATCCTTCTCTTATTTTAATTTTCCTTCTCCTTCTTTAATTTTCTTCTCCTCACCCCCCCTCCTCCTCACCCCCCTCCTCCCCCCCTCCTCCTCACCCCCCTCCTCTCCCCCTCCTCCTCACCCCTCCTCCTCCTTACCCCCCTCCTCACCCCACCCTCCTCACCCCCCTCCTCTTCACCCCCCTCCTCTTCACCCCCCTCCTCTTCACCCCCCCTCCTCCTCACCCCCCTCCTCCTCACCCCCCTCCTCCTCACCCCCCTCCTCCTCACCCCCCTCCTCCTCACCCCCCCCTCCTCCTCACCCCCCCCCTCCTCCTCCTCACCCCCCCCCCCCTCCTCCTCCTCACCCCCCCTCCTCCTCACCCCCCCTCCTCCTCACCCCCCCTCCTCCTCGCCCCCCCCTGTCGTGACGCTGAACTCCGGTTCATTCCGAACACAGCGATTATACAACTCATAACACCTTGCCTCAGCAACCGTTACTACCACCTATACTCCTACACACACCAGACCCTTGAGGCGTACCACTCGGTTTGTACTGGAACACAATGAATGAACATATGGAAGGTATTTAAAGGCCGTTGGGTTTTGTCATTTAATTACAAAGAATAGACTCTGACAAATAAATACATATTAACATACTCTATTAGGTCAATACAATTCCAATACCCATAGACCACTTGACCTCCGCGATCACCACCCACACTCGTAACTTCCGCCTAAGTCCCTAATACGGAATGATTACTGCAACGCTCCACACCCGGTTAGTCATACATTCAATACTCACATACTGCTGACTTGGTCACTAAGATCACAACAGGCTCTCGCATAGCTGTCTGCTACACTTCGCTGCTGCCACAAACGGAGACCTCAGAGGACTTGCCAGTTCAACTCCCACAATCAGACTGACTCCAGTCAGCCATGGCCTCAAACATTTCACCCCGCCTCTCAAGGAAGGTATAATCCGATTAACCTTATCCCTAGAGCGGTAACCTTGATCCTAGAAGCCTGACGAAGAATAATTCCTCTTTCCAGGAATTATTAATTTGGCTAAACAGCTTCGGTCTTAATCCATTGACCTTTCTTAGATATGTGATCCATAGTCTGTCTACTTACATGTACTTCCAATCATCATTCGTTAAGTGTTGTAGTAATGATCCTCTAGCTAATAATTCCTACTAACTTGTGGATTACAACACCACCTCACCCCCCCCCCCCCCTACTCCTCACCCCCCTCCTCCTCACCCCCCTCCTCCTCACCCCCCCCCCTCCTCCTCACCCCCCCCCCCCCTCCTCCTCAACCCCCCTCCTCCTCAACCCCCCTCCTCCTCAACCCCCCTCCTCCTCACCCCCCCCCTCCTCCTCAACCCCCCTCCTCCTCACCCCCCCCCTCCTCCTCACCCCCCCCCCCTCCTCCTCACCCCCCCCTCCTCCTCACCCCCCCCTCCTCCTCACCCCCCCCTCCTCCTCACCCCCCCTCCTCCTCACCCCCCCTCCTCCTCACCCCCCCTCCTCCTCACCCCCCCTCCTCCTCACCCCCCCCTCCTCCTCACCCCCCCCTCCTCCTCACCCCCCCTCCTCCTCACCCCCCCCTCCTCCTCACCCCCCCCTCCTCCTCACCCCCCTCTCCTCCTCACCCCCCCCTCCTCCTCACCCCCCCCTCCTCCTCAACCCCCCCTCCTCCTCAACCCCCCCTCCTCCTCAACCCCCCCTCCTCCTCCTCCTCAACCCCCCCTCCTCCTCCTCCTTACCCCCCCTCCTCCTCCTCCTTACCCCCCTCCTCCTCCTCACCCCCCCTCCTCCTCCTCACCCCCCCTCCTCCTCCTCACCCCCCCTCCTCCTCCTCACCCCTCCTCCTTACCCCCCCTCATTCTTTTTCACCAGCACCTCTTCTCCTTTCCCTCTCTTCAGTCTTCCATACGCCAACAAGAGTCCTCTGTAAATTGCAGTTAAATGTTCATTTATATTAATTACTGTTTATACCTACCTTGAGGCTACCTTGAGGTGCTTCCGGGGCTTAGTGTCCCCGCGGCCCGGTCGTCGACCAGGCCTCCTGGTTGCTGGACTGATCAACCAGGCTGTTAGACGCGGCTGCTCGCAGCCTGACGTATGAGTCACAGCCTGGTTGATCAGGTATCCTTTGGAGGTGCTTATCCAGTTCTCTCTTGAACACTGTGAGGGGTTTGCCAGTTATGCCCCTTATGTGTAGTGGAAGCGTGTTGAACAGTCTCGGGCCTCTGATGTTGATAGAGTTCTCTCTCAGAGTACCTGTTGCACCTCTGCTTTTCAACGGGGGTATTCTGCACATCCTGCCATGTCTTCTGGTCTCATGTGGTGTTATTTCTGTGTGCAGGTTTGGGACCAGCCCCTCAATTATTTTCCACGTGTAAATTATTATGTATCTCTCCCGCCTGCGCTCAAGGGAGTACAGATTTAGGCTCTTTAGTCGGTCCCAGTAATTTAGATGTTTTACTGAGTGGATTCTAGCAGTAAAGGATCTCTGCACGCTCTCTAGGTCAGCAATTTCTCCAGCTTTGAAAGGGGCTGTCATTGTGCAGCAGTACTCCACTCTAGATAGCACAAGCGTTTTGAAAAGTATCATCATCGGTATAGCATCTCTAGTGTGAAAAGTTCTTGTTATCCAACCTGTCATTTTTCTTGCAGTTGTGACGGCTACTTTATTGTGTTCTTTAAAGGTAAGGTCTTCCGACATGAGTACACCCAGGTCCTTTACATTGCCTTTTCGTTCTATGTTATGATTTGCCTGCGTTTTGTACGTGGTTCCTGTTTTTATGTTTTCAATTTTTCCGTAGCGCATGAGCTGAAACTTATCCTCGTTGAATACCATAATTTTTTCTGTAGCCCATAGAAAGACCTGATCAACATCTGATTGGAGGTTTGCCGTGTCCTCTATGTTGCCAACTCATGAAAATCCTAGTGTCATCTGCAAAGGATGATACAGTGCTATAGGTTGTGTTCTGGTCTATGTCCGATATGAGGATGAGAAAAAGTACTGGAGCAAGCACAGTACCCTGGGGGACTGAGCTCTTCACGGTTGATGGGCTGGATTTTATTTTGTTGACTATTACACATTGGGTTCTGTTAATCAGGAAATTGTAGATCCATCTGCCTATTTTCCCGGTAATTCCTTTTGAACGCATTTTATGTGCAATAACACCATGGTCACATTTATCAAAAGCTTTTGCGAAATCTGTGTAAATTACATCAGCGTTTTGTTTGTCTTCCATAGCATCTAATGCCATATCATAGTGGTCCAGCAACTGCGACAGGCAAGAGCGCCCTGTTCTGAAACCATGTTGTCCGGGGTTATGGAGATGCTGTGATTCCATGTATTTTGTGATCTTACTTCTTAGCACTCTCTCAAAAATTTTTATGATGTGCGATGTTAGTGCTATCGGTCTGTAATTTTTTGCCTCTGCCTTATTTCCTCCTTTATGGAGTGGTGCTATCTCTGCTGTTTTTAGTATGTCAGGGATAACGCCAGTATCTAGGCTTTGTCTCCACAGAATGTGAAGGGCCTGCGATAGTGGTTTTTTACAGTTCTTGATGAATATGGAGTTCCAAGAATCCGGGCCTGGTGCAGAGTGCATAGGCATACTGTTTATGGCTTCTTCAAAATCTAGTGGGGATAGGGCGACGTCTGATATGTGATTTGATGTTGGTATCATATCCATGAAAAATTCATTTGGGTTATCAATCTTTAGTGCATTTAATGGCTCACTGAAAACAGAGTCGTACTGCTTCCTCAGTAACTCGCTCATTTCTTTGTTGTCATCTGTGAAAGTTCCATCTCCCTTTCGCAGGGGCCCGATACTAGATGTGGTTTTTGATCTTGATTTTGCATAGGAGAAAAAATATTTCGGATTTCTCTCTATTTCACTGATGGCCTTTTGCTCTCTTTGCCTCTCCTGGGTTTTGTATGATTCTTGTAGCTTGAGTTCAATTGTTTCTATTTCTCTACCTAACCTTCTTCGCCGTTCTTGAGATAGGGTGCGACTCTCAAGTTGTTCCGCGATTCGTTTTCTTCGCCTATATAAGGAACGACGTTCCCGTTCCAATCTGCATCTCTTTCTCTTTTTTCTTAGGGGTATGCGGTTTGAACATATTTCTAGTGCTACTGAGCTTATTTTTTCCAGGCACTGGTTCAGGTTTGCATTTCCTAGCTGTTCTTCCCAGTTTATTTCTGTGAAGTCCTGGTTTATTTGCTCCCAGTTTATCCGTTTATTATTGAAGTTGAATTTGCTGAAATCTCCTCCACCGGGAATCTGGACTGGTTTTGGAGGTCCATTCCCCATGGTTGTCAGTACCTCAATTAAGTTGTGATCTGAGTAACAGGTATTTGTAATCATTATGTTCCCGATCAACTCATCATTATTAGTGAAAATGAGGTCCAGCGTGTTCTCCTTCCTAGTTGGTTCTACTATTTGCTGGTTTAAGGCAAATACCAAGGCAAAGGCAAAAGGCTGGTTTAAGGCAAAATGTTCTGCTGTATACAACAATTGTTGTACAGTTTACAGTATATAACAATTGTTTTACAACAATGGCTGATTGTTTTTGTATGAGACTATGAGTAGTGTTCTGGTTAAAATGTATTTTCAAGTTAATATTTCTGGGTGTGGAATGGATTAATTCATTATTCCTTATGGGAAAATTTGATTTGGTGTATATTCATATATTCATGAATATTCAGGTTATGATGCATTTCTCTGAACTGATTAAATTCGTCCACTGAGGTTTCAATGTACTGTAATATGTGCTATACATTTACTAGAACATACATTGTACATTAACTTCATTAACTCTTAATTGGACCTGTAGTTAAATTTCAGTAAAGCACAATACAAAACTCTTTGGGGTGGTGTTTGACATCATGTACCTTGTCACATATATGAAAGCAGTAAGGCCCTCAGCTTACTTTAACCCCTGGGCTGCATGCATACCTGTTAAAACCTCAACTCCCTGGTGTGCAGGAAAACAAAAATTAAAGGAAAATGTTTACTTTCTAACATTGTTAAAATGCATTCCCTGATCACAGGAGGTGGGGGGATGTATGTGACATATTTCGGCAATGATGGGGGGGAGGGAAGGTTCAGGGACTGGTTAGGTTTTGTGATGGAGCATTAGGCTTACCGCATCCGAGTTCTCTTGTTTACCTTGAATCTGGCTCCCCAGGCATTCACCAGGCTGGTGCGTGTAGTGGTTCACTGCATTCAGTTGTTGGAGATTCACATATTAACCTACTTTGATGACTGGCTGGGTTGGGCTTCGAGCCACTTTACTTGTCTGCCAGCCAGGGATCTGTTTTTTCCCAGCTCACTAGGTTCAAGTGAGCCTAGCTTCACATCAAAGATGAGTTGGCAAATGTCATATTTAGTTGATTTGCAGGTTTGGACCTGGTTGGGCTTGGTTTGGGGCATTCAATTGGTATCTGTGACCCAGCTCTGCTTGCATGCTTGTCTCTGCCTGTTGACAAAGTCTTTAAGCCACCCGTTGTTTGCTCAAGCCAGCTGTGCAGGAATCTTAAATTTGCCTCTGGTTTATCCTCTGAGCAGGGTAGCTTGTCTTCTGGATTCTCAGGGATTGACTCTCCATTTGCTTCGTGTTTGGAGTGTGTGTCCAGTGTTCTGCTGTAAGGTATCTTATTTCTGCTCATTGCCACGGGGTGGTCTGTTGATGTCTTTCCATTGGTTGTGCGAACTGCTCGTCTATCCTGAGGTGGACCTCTTCGTATCGGTACGAAACTGGCAACCTCCTTTTACTGTACATGACCCTACAT
Organism: Procambarus clarkii; assembly: GCF_040958095.1. Lineage (NCBI taxonomy): Eukaryota > Metazoa > Arthropoda > Malacostraca > Decapoda > Cambaridae > Procambarus > Procambarus clarkii. Next base: position 32,138,307 of record NC_091165.1, on the reverse strand, counting down.
TTCCTAATTGTAGGACTTGTGCAATGGATGCCTTTTTTGCTGGACTGGGGTCAGTGGTGGTTTCTTTATCTTTCCCTATGGTTCAACAGTTATTCCAAGTTCTTTCTAGACTGGAGACATTCTCCTGCAAAGTTCACATGTTGGATCCCTTTTGGGTGACCTAGCTGTGATTTCCAGTCCTTTGGGCCTATTGTTCAAACCTGCATCATTTTTTGCAATTCTGCCTCTTTCAGTGGATTGGACCAGATATATTTCTTGATAGTTTATGGCTTTTCGTTGATCTACACATTTGGAATTTTTGACCAATGTACTGTTTTTGTACAGTCCACAGGTGGTCGATCTATTGCTGTCTCGCCTGCAGGTTTTGTTGTGATGACAGCATTTTTTTTTCTTGTACAATACATCCTTAATTCAACGCACTATATAGGACCAACCCCTGTGCGATGGAGTGTTGGATTAATTGCAAGAGGAGACCTTCAGGAGGCGTTTGCGTCAGTGTCTTTTTTTCTTGTACACAATAAAAATGCATTATCATATTATATACTGTACCTATATATTACTAGTCTACTAAAAAAATAGTTACATTTGTTACTTACCTTATTGTTGGAGTTATGTCCATCTTGAAGTCTCATGGAGTTGTGAATGCTGAACAGTATGCCGTTAGCACTGTGTTGATTAAGTAGTTCTGCTGTATGTTGAGTACTACAATACAGTTTATGAAAACTATTGTACACTAAAATTACGGCAACTTTAATTTTAACACTATGTACAAACTTAAATTTAACACTTGTTCTAACTGTTCACTCAACACACGATGTTTTTAGATGTCTGCATCAGCTTCGCTGGTGCTCGCCGCTGCTGTGTTGGCTTCAGCTGCTTCTGAGCTGGTGCTGGGTACGGCTGTGCTGGTGCTGGGTACGGCTGTGCTGGTGCTGGGTACGGCTGTGCTCGTCTTGGGTACGGCTGTGCTGGTGCTGGGTACGGCTGTGCTGGTGCTGGGTACGGCTGTGCTGGTGCTGGGTACGGCTGTGCTGGTGCTGGGTATGGCTGTGCTGGTGCTGGGTACGGCTGTGCTCGTCTTGGGTACGGCTGTGCTGGTGCTGGGTACGGCTGTGCTGGTGCTGGGTACGGCTGTGCTCGTCTTGGGTACGGCTGTGCTGGTGCTGGGTACGGCTGTGCTGGTGCTGGGTATGGCTGTGCTGGTGCTGGGTACGGCTGTGCTGGTGCTGGGTACGGCTGTGCTCGTCTTGGGTATGGCAGTACTGGTTGATTTTCTGCTACTAGTTTGTGAAAAATATTGACTCATTTCCATTTGTTTCCTTCCTTTTGTCATGTCCTTGAGACAAATATCTTTCATCATCCTTAGGTATTGATAAAAGCTGGTGGGTTATTACGATTATTCTTCCACCGGCGGACAAATATGTCGCTCGCAGACAAAGCTAACAGCACTTTTTTTTTTTTTTTTTTAATGCAGACTAGGTCTATACACCCTGCAGTAGGCTGGTGTTTAAGCCAGATCCAGTAACATAAATTTCTCTCAAATATTTGATTTACATCAATTATATATTTTTGGGTTATATATTTAGTTTAGTCCTTGTGTTGCCTATGACCTATTTGGTCATTGTCACCCACAGGCACATAACAAAAAAAAAAAGAAATTCTTCTGAACTTGTTAATTTGTGTTCCTGATTATGGAAAAAAAAAATCATAAGTGGCATATTTTGCACGCTATAGGGTGGGGAAGTCTGGGAAATAAGAGGCAAATTATTTCAATGTATTTGATTGATTTTTCTTTATTTTTTGCTGTAATATTATTCAATAGTGTATAGTGTGATATATTTATATAATAAAATGTGTGAATCATCGCTGTACTCAAAATAATGGTGTGCATATTATTAATTCAATTATTGTGTTCACAAAACAATAAACAAATACTTTGCCAGTTATTACACTATATTCACAGGTTATATACTGGGTATACATATCTGCATGTTTTGTTCACCATAACGAACCACTAAGTTAATATTGCAAGTCAAAAAGCAGTGAGGTGTGGCCACCACATCTGCCAGTCAGCCTCTTACTGCCACTCCCTCAATTACTCCTCACTCGACCACATCCTCCTCCCATCATACTGCTCTTGATTTTATTCACTATATACAAATGTTATATATAAGTATCTACATGTTCTGTTCACCATAACTGTTCATCTAAGCTGGTATAGTGGCCAAAGAGCATAGTGACCACCCCTACCCTGCATGATAAATCATGCAGATGTTGCCACCTCTCTTACCAAAATGGCTTCTTCCCCACACTCCTTTTGCTGTTATTACCCTCTATATACACATTATATATAAGTATCTACATTTGTGTTCACCATAACGAACCACTAAGTTGGTATGCTGAGTGACAGTGGCAGCCTATCACTGGCTGTCACTCCCTCCCTCACCTCACCTGACACGCCATCCTTCTCCTCCCACCATACTGTTTTTGCTTTTATTCACTATACAGACATTATATATAAGTATTGTATCTGCATGTTTTGTTCACCATAGCAAACAACTAAGGTGGTATAGTGAGTCCAGACATTAAAAGGTGGTCACACAGAGTCAGCAGACAATGCTACCTCCCTCCCCACCAAGATTACTCCTCCCACTACAGCACTAATTATCACAACAATCCTGCTATTATCAGAATCCTGGTCATTTTTATCACAGGGGTCTCTTGTAATACTATCATCACTAAATAATAGCATGTACATATATATTATGGCATTTTAGGCGATGCTGTGATCACAAGCTGAACAGCAGTGCTATGAGCTCGTGCTACATGTGCCGGCCTTGGTGGCTCACTCAGCACTGAGGACCTCACACCCGGGAATGTGGCCCACGATTTTTTTTTAAATGGTGTCTGTATACAAGAGCCCTGCTGAAGGCGAGGTGAACACCGTGTATTCGCGGGTCGTTTAAGTCTTGCGTAGTACTCCAACACGTCATATGACATGATGCGCAATTTATAGCAAGTTATTCAACACATCATATGACGTGTTGCGCAGTTTAAGGGTTAGTAACATTGCTAGGATAATAAGAGATATAAAAAACTTATTTTAGAACTGATTTATTAATTTTATTATTTCGAGGCCGTAAGTCACTGAACTGTGGCAACGAAATCGAATGAAACACGCATGGTGCTGTGTGTACAAGGATTAGACCCGTGCCCTCGCGCTGGAATTGTTGTTCCAATAACAAATAATTTCTCAAATATCAGATGTCTCATATTACAGTAGATTTTCAGTTTTATTAGTTTAGTTTACTTTAATTAAGATAATAAAAAGCTATTAACACTATCGCACTCCATGCGGGCGCGCCACAGACTGTGATGTCATGGTCCCGACGTTTCAGGAGAGCGCGTGGCGACACCGAAAAGTGTATACTCGATTCAGTTTTCTCACCTCAATTCTCGTGCTACGTCGTTCGTTTTGGTATCATAGTGTTCACAATAGAATTCCCTATAAGGGGTATATGCATTTAAGGTCCAAAAGCCCGCCGTGACTCTCCACAGCAAAGTCTGAAGTCGGCAAAGTTACCCGTGAGCGCGCAAAATCAGTAAAATGTGTATGCAGTACTCGTTTCAGTTTTCTCACCTTATTTCTCGTGCTACGTCGTTTGTTTTGGTATCATTGTGTTCGCAATAGAATTCTCTACAGGGGTATATGCATATAAGGGCTAAAAGCCTGTAGTCTAAAGTCGGCCAAGTTACCCGTGAACGAGCACCAATTGGGACACCTGCAAAGTAATGTATATACTCTTTCAGTTTGATAACATCAATTTTCGTGTTACGTCTTTCATTTTGATATCAAATTGTTCTCAAAATAAAGGTGTGTATTTCAAAACTAGTCCCATAATAATAGAACAATAAATAAAATTTTAACAAATATTTTAACTTTTGGACAGTTTTTGATGCTCATCACCACAAAATTATTTATATCTCTCCAGTGTTCTAACATCAATTTTGGTGTTACGTCTTTCAATTTGGTATCAAATTGTGTGGAATCTTAAGGCGCTCATTTTGAAACCACCCAGAAGTTGATCAGATAAACATTGAATTTTTTGCAAATATTTTAATACATGATGCAAGCCTCAGAATTGGGAGAAAAATGAGTGACGGCGGGTGGCAGCCGCGGAGCGCGATAGTGGTAAAACACTGGTTTTAGAAATATTAATCTGAAACTTTCAAAGTCATGAGTCACTGTACTATGACAACACAGATGAAGGAAAACCAAGTGAGGTTTACACTGCAGTATTCCCTTATCTGTCCACTCTCACTCGTCTTGCTTCATCACGGAAAATGTCTATATGTGATTTTACCACATGTAGCTAGCTGATCACGCTTCAGCCTTTAAATTAATTTACAAAGATGTGTGTGCCACAAATCAGTGAACGAAAATCATGGAAACTCAGCTGTTCACTTGAGTGGACCACTCTGGCTGGTGTTTGGTTAACCCTTAAATGATGCATGGCTATATACCATTTGACACCCACAGGCGCATACTGTACAAAAAAACAAAAAAAAAATCTTTTTTCTTCCTAACCTGTTAATTTGTGTTCACTGATCATGAGAAAAATAACAAAAAAAACGTAAGTGGCATATTTTGCCCGATATAGGGCGGGGAAGTCTGGCAAAAAAACAGGCGCTGACTCAGCGAGCGTCCCAGGCGGTCTGTTGCTCGCCAGCTGTCAGGCCGGAGTTGCCACAAGGAGATAATTACCTAATTATTTCAATGTGTCTGATTGATTTTTCGTAGTTTTTTTGCTGTAATATTATTCAATAGTGTGTAGTGTGATATATTTATATAATAAAATGAGTGAATCATCGCTGTACTCAAAAATATAGTGTGTATATTGTTGATTCAATTATGTTCATCAAACAGTGAACAAATACTTTGTCAGTTATTACACTATACGCACAGGTTATATATAAGTATCTGCATGTTTTATTCACCATAATGAACCACTAAGTTGCTATTATGAGTCAAAAAGTAACGAGGAGTGACCGCCTCACACAAGCCAGCCACTCACTCCCTCCCTCAACACCTCACTCGCCCACATTCTCCTCCCACTATACTGTTTTTGCTTTTATTCACTATATACAGACGTTATATATAAGTATCCACATTCGTGTTCACCATAACGAACCACTAAGTTGGCATGCTGAGTGGCAGTGGCAGCCCGCCACTAGCTGCTACTCCCTCCCTCCCTCCCTCACCTCACCTGATTTGCCACCATTCTCCTCCCACCATACTGTTTTCGCTTTTATATACAGACATTATATATATAAGTATTTACATGTTTTGTTCACCATAACTGTACATCTAAGCTTGTATGGTGAGTAAAGGCACAAAGACGTAAGACCTCACACAGTCAGCTGGCTGCCGCCCTCAAGGCCATACTTGTATGGCCATTCACCATACTTGTACAATTAAACTGGTATGGTGCCCAAAGACAATCGTGGTCACCAGTAAACAACATGATAAGTCGTGCAGACGACGCCACTGCCCTCACCAAAATGGCGGCTCCCAACCTACTCCTCTTGCTGTTTATACCCTCTATACACACGTTATATATAAGTATCTACATTTGTGTTCACCATAGCGAACCACTAAGCTGGTATGGTGAGTGCAGTCAATAAAAGGTGGCCACACACAGTCAGAAGACAATGCCACTACCCTCCCCTCCCACAGCATTACTCCTCCCTCCATGGAGCACAGCGCTAAATATCACCACAATCCTGCTATTATCAGAACCCTGGTCAGTTGTATCACAGTCAGGGGTCTTCTGTAATAATATCATCGCTACATAATAGCATGAACAAGTATATTATGGCATTTTTATGCGATGCTGTGGTCACAAGCTGAACAGCAGTGCTGTGAGCTCATGCTGCGTGCATCAGGCTTGGTAGCTCACTCAATATTGAGGCCCCTAACACCCGGGAATTTGGCCCACAATTTAAAAAAAAAATGGCGTTTGTTTACAAGAGCCCTGATGGTGTGGTGAACCCCGTGTATCCGAGGGCCGTTTAAATCTTGTGTAGTACTCCAAAGCATCATATGATGTGACGCGCAATTTACTGCAAGTCGGTCAAAGCATCATATGATGCGATGCGCAATTTAAGGGCTAATATGCTTCACTTGTTGTGTACTCGCCTATTTGTGCTTGCGGGAGTTGAGCTTTGGCTCTTTGGTCCCACCTCTCAACTGTCAATCAACTTGTGTACAGATTCCTGAGGCTACTGCACTCTATCATATCTACATTTAAAACTGTGTATGGAGTCGGCCTCCACCACATCGCTGCCTAATGCATTCCACCTGTTAACACTTTCGCTCACCCCGCGCGCCACCCCTCGACAGGGCGATATGGGCCCCAGCGTGTCACGGAAGCGCGCGTTAATTCCGAAAAGTGTATACTCTCTTCAACTTTGTCACCTCAATTCTCCTTCTACGAGAATAAATTTGGTATCATTGTGTTCGCAATAAAATTCTCTACAGCACTAAATGCATATAAACTCCAAAAGCCCGGCTAATTACCCGCAGCAAACAGAGAAAGTGCGAACGAGTTACCCGGGAGCGCGCAAACGGGATAAAATGTTTTCACTATTTTCACTCTGGTCACCTCAATTTTTGTCCTAGGTCTTTCATTTTGGTCTCAATGGGTTCGTAATAAAATTCTCTAGAGGAACATTAGCATATAAAAAAAAACACCTGGTCACGCTCCAACCGCCGACGAGTTGAAGACGGGCCACGCGTTAGCCGTGAGTGAGCGCTCAGAGGCCTTCCTACTACACTCCCAATTCCCACCCTTTTCAAGCCTTTCTTTCGCAATTTTCTTCCTGGAAGGGCCTTGTTCATGATTACTATCCATCGTGGAGTAAGCGTAGATAGTTTCTAAAGCCGCAGTAAGAAATATAGCCACGGAAAATAGCCGAAATGTTCACACGTTTGAGATGCGAGGGGAGACGACATTGGTCACAACAGTGGAGCAAAGACAATGGGCCCACGGCGTGTGCCAAGCCGCCTGAGGGCCACGAGGCTCAACAAAGGAAATGGGAAGACATCGGCGCACATTTTAAAACCAGTCCCCAAAAAATCGGATACAAACCTGATTTTTGGCGAATTTTTAAAGTGGATGACGCAATGCTGCGTCATCCCCGGCATTACCGCCAGTAAACGGATGACGCAATGCTGCGTCATCCCCGAGCGAAAGTGTTAACTACTCTGACACTGAAAAAGTTCTAACGTCCCTGTGGCTCATTTGGGTACTCAGTTTCCACCTGTGGCCCCTTGTTCGCGTACCACCAGTGTTGAATAGTTTATCCTTGTCTACCCTGTCAATTCCCCTGAGGATTTTGAGAGTAGTGATCATGTGTCCCTGCATTCTTCTGTCTTCCAATGTCGTAAGGTGCATTTCCCGCAGCCTTTCCTCGTAACTCATGCCTCTTTGTTCTGGGACTAATCTAGTGGCATACCTCTGAACTTTTTCCAGCTTCGTCTTGTGCTTGACAAGGTACAGGGTCCATGCTGAGGCCGCATACCCCAGGATTGGTCTCAAGTATGTGGTATACATGATTCTGAATGATTCCTTACACAGGTTCCTGAAGGCTGTTCTGATGTTAGCCAGCCTCACATATGCCGCAGATGTAATTCTTTTTATGTGGGCTTCAGGAGGCAGGTTTGGTCTGATATCAATTCCTAGATCTTTCTCTCTTTCCATTTCATTAAGTACTTCATCTCCTATTCTGTATCCTGTGTCTGGCCTCCTGTTTCCACCGCCTAGTTTCATTGCTTTGCATTTACTCGGGTTAAACTTTAGCAGTCATTTGTTGGACCATTCATTCAGTCTGTCTAGGTCGTCCTGTAGCCTCCTCCTATCATCCTCTGTTTCAATCCTCCTCATAATTTTTGGCATCTTCAGCAATCATTGAGAGAAACGAGTCTATACCCTCTGGGAGATCATTTACATATATCAGAAACAGTATAGGTTCAATGACTGACCCCTGCGGGACTCCACTCATGACGTCATGTCAATCTGAGACCTCACCCCTCACAGTGACTCATTGTCTTCTGTTGCTTAGGTACTGCCTTACCCAATGGAGTACCTTCCCTTTCACTCCAGCCTGCATCTCCAGCTTTTTCACTAGCCTCTTGTGTGGTACTGTATCAAAGGCTTTCTGGCAATCCAAAAATATGCAGTCTGCCCACCCCCTTTCTTTCTTGCCTATTTTTGTTGCCTGGTCGTAGAATTCAATTAGCCCTGTGAGGCAGGACTTGCCATCCCTGAACCCATGTTGATGCTGTGTTACAAAAGTTCTTTCGCTCCAGATGTTTCACCAGCTTTCTTTGCACAATCTTCTCCATCAACTTGTATGGTATGCAGGTTAGGGACACTGGCCTGTAGTTCAGTGCCTCATGTCTATCACCCTTTCTTGTATATTGGAACTACATTAGCTGCTTTCCAAATTTCTGGCAGTTCCCCTGTTGCCAGTGATTTTTATACACTATGGAGAGTTGCAGGCACAGTGTTTCTGCCCCTTCCTTTAGTATCCATGGGGAGAAGATTCCATCTGGGCCTATGGTCTTTGTCACATCCAACTCTAGTCAACACTTCCTTACTTCCCCACTGGTAATCTCAAACTCTTCTAGTGGTTCCTGGTTAACTATTCCCTCTCTTATCTCTGGAATCTCTCCTTGCTCTAAGGTGAAGACCTCCTGGAATTTCTTATTCAGTTCCTCTCACACTTCTTTGTCGTTTGTAGTGAATCCTTCTGCCCCTATACTTATTTTCATTACCAGTTCCTTTACTGTTGTTTTTCTCCTGATGTGGCTGTGCGGCAATTTAGGTTGTCTTTGCCTTGCTTGCAATGTCATTTTCGTATTGTCATTCTGCCTCTCTTCTCGTCCTGACATATTCATTCCTGGCACTCTGGTATCTTTCTCTGCTCTCCAGTGTCCTGTTATTCCTATAGCTTCTCCATGCCCTTTTACTTTGATGCTTAGCTAGCCTTCATCTCTTATTTAACCATGGGTTTCTCATCTTCATTTCATTGTTTTCCTTTTGGACTGGGACAAACATGTTTGCTGCTTCCTTGCACTTCTGCGTGAAGAAGTCCATCATGTCTTGGGCCGTCTTTCCCCTGAGCTCTGTTTCCCATGTTATATCTGTTAGGAATTTTCATAACTCCTCATAGTTTCCCTTTTGGAATGCCAGCTTTTTGTTTTCAGTACCAGACACTCAAATGTCAGTACACTGTGGTCGCTCATTCCTACTGGGGCCTCAAAGCTGATTTCCCTTGTGTCGGAGTCGTTCAGAGTGAAGACTAGGTAGTCTCGCTGGTTCATCATTTCCTCTCATCCTAGTGGGTTCCCTGACATGTTGGCTTAGAAAGTTTCTTGTCGCCGCTTCCATTAGTTTGGCTCTCTGTGTATCCTCTCCTCCATGCGGTTCCCTGTTCTCCCAGTCTATCCTTCCGTGATTGAAGTCTCCCATGATAAGCAGATGGGATCTATTTCTACAGGCAGCAGAGACTGCCTTCTCAATTATTGTGTTAACTGCCATGTTGTTGTCATACTCTTGCCTTGGTCTTTTGTCATTTGGTGGAGGGTTATATATCACTGCTACTACCACTTTTGGTCCTCCCATTGTCATGGTGCCTGTTATGTAGTCTCTGAATCCCTCGCAGTCCGGGATGACCATCTCCTTGAAACTCCATTCCTTTCTCATTAGTAGGGCCACTCCTCCACCTCCCATTTTGTGGCCCATTTTGTGAACCATTCTGGCTGATGTTTGGTTCATATGGTTCACTTTTTGTGTGGTCTACTTGTGTGATCCAACTTGTCTTGTGAAGGAATTATTAATTGTAATCTGTGATAGAATGAGTTTTTTTTTTTTTTTTTTTTACCACAGACGTGGCCACACATTTACAATGCTAACCAGCATATATACATTTTCTTCTGTCCTCCATGGACAGGGTTAGAGAAATGTTAAACATAGAGTTCAAGGGTTTATTGAACACTCAACCACAGAAGGTGATTCGGTGCTTTTTACAGCATTTTACAGTCTCCGTGGTGTAGTGGTAAGACACTCGCCTGGCGTTCCGCGAGCGCTATGTCATGGGTTCGTATCCTGGCCGGGGAGGATTTACTGGGCGCAATTCCTTAACTGTAGCCTCTGTTTAACGCAACAGTAAAATGTGTACTTGGATGAAAAAACGATTCTTCGCGGCAGGGGATCGTATTCCAGGGACCTGCCCGAAACGCTACGCGTACTAGTGGCTGTACATGAATGTAACAACTCTTGCAAAATGTAACTCTTTTAAAATGCTAAGCTAACCTACATACGTAAATACATAGATACACAGATTTACGTATGCCCTACATAAAGTGTTTACCTGGTTGATACCTGGTTGATGGGGTTCTGGGAGTTGTTCTACTCCCCAAGCCCGGCCCGAGGCCAGGCTTGACTTGTGAGAGTTTGGTCCACTAGGCTGTTGCTTGGAGCGGCCCGCAGGCCCACATACCCACCACAGCCCGGTTGGTCCGGCACTCCTTGGAGGAATAAATCTAGTTTCCTCTTGAAAATGTCCACGGTTGTTCCGGCAATATTTCTTATGCTTGCTGGGAGGATGTTGAACAACCACGGACCTCTGAAGTTTATACAGTGTTCTCTGATTGTGCCTATGGCACCTCTGCTCTTCACTGGTTCTATTCTACATTTTCTTCCATATCGTTCGTTTGTGTCTTTTACAGTGTCATTAATGTACATTCACAAAGGTGAAATGTAATTCTGATCAGCTTCCATATATACTTTATACCCATACATATACATACACACACACATATACATACATATATACACACATGCATTCACATACATCTGTCTCATTTACTCTGACAGGGTGAGATAGCTGATAAAGAAACTAGTGTGCAATTAAGCACTTAATCACTGAAGGTGATGAAGGTGCTTTTACAAGCTCAGGTTATATAGTTACATCATATATATACATTGAATAAATGATATATTACATGGTCAATCTTGGATACAAGTCCAATATATCATCAAGTGTTCCAGTACTCATATAGTAATTACAGAGTTCAGCATACCTTAGCCCAGGAGGGCGAAAGTCAGTCAGTATGGGACATTCTACAATATAATGTTCAAGAGAGTGCATGTTTTCTCTTTCACAAAGTTGACACATTGTGTACTCGGCATTTGGGTTTTGAGAAAGCTGTCAGATACGTCTATATCCCAGGCGTATTCTGGCCACTATAACATCACATTGCCGGGTTCTTGTTCTATTAGTCCCATATGTGAATGCCTCCTCACGATATCTATCATAATATTTAATGCTACAACTTTCAGGTCTTTGTGAATTTGTTAGGTCGGTGAGATTTTCATTAGATATTTGTTTAAGTATTCTCTTTGTCACTGCTAATGAAACACCCATATCAATTTCTACCACTGGTTTTCTGCAGGCTGTCTTAGCAACCATATCAACAGTGTCATGCCTTGAGATGCCAACATGTGATGGTATCCATAGGAATTTAATCTCAAATCTGTTTTCTTTAGCAGCTAAAACATTCATTCGAATATCACTGACTATTTTCTGGGTGTCACTACTATGTGCATTCAGTGCCAGGAGTGCACTCTGCGAGTCACAGTATATAAGTCCACTGCCTTTGTCTTTTAAAAATTCAGTGGCAAGGTATATGCCTGCAAGTTCGGTTTGAGTTGTACTTGCCCAGTCATTGACGCGCTTCATTGCTGTATGTACGAGAGAAGATTGTTCAAATATGTTTCATGCACATCCGGTACAACGTCCACCTCCTTCTACAGAGCCGTCGGTATAGCACTGATAAACATCGTTACCCATACTCTGAGTACTTTCAGTGATGCTTTTCAGTGTTGACTTTTAATAATGTAATGTGCACACTATCTTTCTTGGGCGCATTTACAAAATCAACTGATAGATCCCAGTTATCCCATGGAGTAATTGGCTGATTAATCATTAGTTGAGTTGGGTACATATTTAATATTTTGATGGAGTTGGCTACCTTGTAGAACCAATATACATAATCAGATTTCGTTCTTCTTCTATAGACCTCAGGTGAGTGCAGCATATTAGAAAGTTTAGCTTGAAACTTCATGTGTTGTCTATACTGTACTCAATGCCTTCACGCCGAAAACTGTGCTAATAGACAAAATTCTCTCACTTATGGTAGGTAATTTTAACTCTGCTCTCATATTAACTATTCTCGTGGACTTTGGAGCCCCAAGGATGAGACGCATAGCTTCATTTTGCAAGGTTTCTAGAGATTTCAGCTCTTTGTCAGTATACAGTGTGAGATGTAGAGCATTGTAGTCAATCACAGAGCGTATAAATGATACATAAAACATTTTAGCAAGTCTCACGTTAAGTCCATGATTGACACCAACAAGGACCCGCAAGGGCTTTAATCTCTCCCAAAGTCTCCTCTTGAGAGAAGAAAGGTACCCAGGGTCGTTAATGGGGACACCAAGGTATCTGTAAGACTCGCAGTTCTCAAGTGCTCGCCCATCTATATGATAATTGGGTGGTGGAATACCACATGGAATGAGGGCACAAGTTTTCTGTACAGAGATAAGGAGGCCACATTCCTCAGCTCTAGTAGCAAAAGCGTCGAGCAGAACTTGCATTCTAGGCTCGGAGGCAGCCTGTAAACATATATCATCAGCATAACAAATGACAGTGTCTTCATTATTAGTTGGAAGATCTTTAATAAGTTTATGCATCAGAACGTTCAACAACAAGGGGCTGAGGACCCCTCCTTGTGGAGTTCCCAGTTCAAAGTGTTTGCTCTCTGTGCTTTTAACACCATTAAACAAAACATATGCTGTACGATTAGACAAATAGCCCTTTATCCATTTCAGTAATTTTCCTTGTATTCCCAGCTCGGCAAGCTGTTCCAGTATGATTTCTCTGTTTGCTGTATCAAAAGCTGCTGCTAGGTCGATGAAGACTGTTTGAGGGGAAGCTTCAATATGTGCGAAGTACTCAGCAAAACAGTGTTGTGTACTGAGCCCAGGCATTAATCCAAACAGTTGGGGTGACAGGTGCCCCTGTATACGATACATGAGTCGGTTAAGAACAATACGTTCAAGCACTTTGCAAACACACGATATTAGAGATATGGGTCTATAATTATCCGAGTGTGGTTTGGGGATGGGAACAATGACACTCTTTGTCCAAGCATCAGGTAATACTCCTTCACGTAAACTCATTCTGTACAACACTAATAATGGATTACCTGGTATGTGTGAGACTAATCTCAGTAGACTGTTAGTAATACCATCCTCTCCAGGAGCAGTTGATTTTCCCATCTTTAGTGCATGATTTAATTCCCATTCAGTTACATCATTAAGGTCCGACACGTCGATAGCTGTACAGGCAAGATTGATGGTTCGTTGTCAGTTGGGGCGTGTGTCATCAAGTTTGTGCTGTATGTTAATTGGGAGTGAGTCGTAGCTCGATGTTAGTGCCCATTGATCAAGGAGGATGTTTGCTTGTTCTAGTGGGCTGTGGTGCAGCGGTTTGGTTGGGCTGCTTCTAGAGATTTTTCGTATCTTTTCCCAAACTTCAACAAGTGTTGTTTGCTCATTTATACTTTGTAGAAACTTTTCCCAATGTTTATTACGTATGACGTTGCTCATGTCTCTCACCTCTCTGTTTGCAACTTGAAATGCGTGCAAGTCACCTTGTGCTTTGGTTCGTTTGTATGTATCTCCAAGTTGCTTTACTCGTACATGTTCTTTAACAAATACGGGGTCAAGGACCCACTTGGGTGGTGGTAGGTGTTGCCCACTTCTGCTAGGCTTACGACCTGTTCCCCAACACACCCATGTGTCATAGTAGGTAGTAATCGTATCAACGAGATCTCTGGAGAAGGCTTGTACATTCGTTATTGTGTAATCTTGATACCATTTTGAAATACAATTAATAAAGTGGTCATGCAAGCCATATGGAATATTCATTTTCCGTCTCTGATGTCTATTAGGTACATCACACTGTACCTCATTTGGCCAAACGTGCCACATCAAAACCACAAGTTGACATTGAATGTGAATTCACAATGAGACGAATAAGAAGCAAAATCAGAAATATTCAGGCACAGGCAGGAGTGGAGAGGAGAGAGATAATGTATGAGAGAAGTCAAACCATGCAACACTACATGTATGTGAGTCAAAACACTCATTTCACTTATGGTAAAAGGAGAAATGCTTGGAGTGACTCTGTGTACATGCGGCTCAGGCTTGGGTACAAATATTACTGGGAATATGGGATAGGTGTTCATGATAATGACACGAGGTGTAAACTATGTGGTATGTTAAGGTCTCACACCCTGGCCCATTATGTTCTTGATTGTCCGTTGATTAATGTATATAGAAACACTGAGATAAGGACTGTTCCTGAAAAAATAGCCTGGATGTGTCACAATGGAAAGGTTGATGATATTCTTGAGAGATATAAGAATTTTGCACCAAGACTGTAATATTTTGTTGAATTGTCTGCATGTTTCTTGCAAATTGTCTATACAGTATACCTAGGTCATAAAAGTATTTGTGTGTACGTCTGATAACATACTACTTGTGAAGGAGGAAATTTATGTTTATCTCTCAGAATGTTTGGTAATATGTTTATTGTTTGTGATGTGTGTCTATGTATGTATTAACACGTACTGAACGGGGTGAGAATAGCTTGAGCTACCTCATCCCTTTGTGTGTATTTTACCTCAATAAACTTTTCAATTTCAATTCAATTTCAATTCATAGGAAGCAGAAACTGCATAGTGATCACTAACCAAGTGATTTACCAACGAACATTCCATCCTATCTTGCACAAGGTTTCTACCCATTACATAATCGTCTGCCTCCCAATAAATGAGTTTGGGTATCCGTAGTATACACGGTTAATCTGTTGTCATAAACATATTTGATAAATTTGCATCCATTATCGTTGTTAGTACTGTCTCCCAGCGTAATATGTCTAGCATTAAAATCTCCCATGTATATTGTCCCATGATTGTCTAGATCCGGGAACAATGCTACATTGAGTTTCTGGCTTCTGGCATATACGTTGAGGAATGAAAAGTGGCCTGCTGTAGTTTGTACATGAAAGTGATGGTACTGTGTGTGTACATTGTGTGACGTGCTCACAAGAATGTGCGGTAAATCACTTCTGACGTATGTTAATAGGCCTGTGGCGTTACTGTTATTATAGGATGCATACCCTCTGATCTTTGGTGGTCTGTGAACTCTGTCCCAACATCGTAAGCTTGTGGACCACGTGTGGTCCACTTGTGTGATCGAACTTGTCATATGAGGGAATTATTAATTGTAATCTATGATAGAATGAAAAAGTTTTCCACCAGTCTGTGAACTCGTCTTGACATCATAAGCAAATCCAAACATCCCTCGCTTCGGCAAAACATTGTTCGTCGAACCGGGTGAGTAAATCCGGCTTGAAAAGTGTGTGAACTAGCCGGAGATTCGTTGAATCGAGGTTGTACTTTACCTGTAATTACCTAAGTGTAGCTACACTCGTGGTGTCCTGTCTTCCTAGTATATTCATTATCATATTATGCTTTGAAACTACTGACAGTTTTGGCCTCCATCTCCTCCTCACTTTACTTGTTCCATCTGTCTACCACTCGTTTGCAAGAGTGATCTTTGTTTTGTCGGCAGTTTTGTTTCCCTAGTTTGAACCCGTAACCTCTTGTTCTTGAAGTTGCATTTTCAAAAATCCTTCTTTCTCAATTTGGTCGAAACCCATTACTATTTTGTTCGTAGTGAACATATCACCTCTCTTCTTTCTTCTAGCTTTGGTATACAGTATTTGACGTCTCTAATCTCTTCTCGTAGCTCTTTTTTATCCAGTTCTTGGAGAAATTTGGTTGTACGTGTATGCAACCTTTCCAATTTTATTTGTGCTTCTTGAGATATGGGCACCATTCAACCGCTGCATATTTCAAATTTGGTCTCACAGAAGTCGTGAATAATTCCTGTAATATTTTGCCATCCACATACTTAACCCTCAAACCGCGCATATCATATATAAATGATATCAGTGACAAAACCGAAACCGCGCACATCATTTATATATCATTTCGTGTCTAGCGCTATAATTTAAACGCCCCGCCTGGGATAGGGGCAGCTATAGTACAGCCACGACCGATAGTTGCCAGATGCCACCTAGAAAAAAAATCCAGGCCAACATTCTTGGGTGTTACATCCTCAGTATTGAGCAAGCCACCAAGGCTGGCGCACGCAGCACGAGCTCACAGCACCGCTGTTCAGCTTGTGACCACAGCATCGCCTACAAATGCCATAATATATATGATACTGCTATTATTTAGCAGTGATTAGTATTACTGAAGACCCCTGACTGTGATAAAACTGACCAGGATTCTGATAATAGCAGGATTGTGGTGATATTTAGCGCTGTGCTCCATGGAGGTAGGAGTAATGCTGTGGGAGGGAGGATGGTGGCGTCGTCTTCTGACTGTGTGTGGCCACCATTTATTGACTGCACTCACCATACCAGCTTAGTGGTTCGCTATGGTGAACACAAATGTAGATACTTATATATAACGTGTGTATAGTGTGAGATAACAGCGAGAGGAGTAGGTTGGGAGCCGCCATTTTGGTGAGGGAGGAGCGTCGTCTGCACGACTTGGCATGTTGTTTACTGATGGCCACTATGGTCTTTGGGCACCATACCAGCTTATTTGTACAGGTATGGTGAATAAAACAGGTAGATACTTATATATAATGTGTGTATATAGCATAATAACACCACAAACAATATTGTTGGAGGAGAAATATTAGTGCGTCTGGCCTTGAGGGCGGCCGCCGATCAGCTGACTGTGTGAGTAGCTACGTCTTTGTGCCTTTACTCACCATACAAGCTTAGATGTACAGTTTTGGTGAACAAAACACGTAAATACGTATATATAACGTCTGTGTATAGTGAATAAATGCAAAAACAGTATTGTGGGAGGAGAATGAGGGTGAGTGAAGTTGTGTTGAGGGAGGGAGTGGTAGCGAGTGGTTGGCTGGTGTTTGGCGGTCACTCCTCGTTGCTTTTTGACTCACAAGACCAACTTAGTACACTGTAGTTCGTTATGGTGAACAAAACATGCAGATACTTACATATAACCTGTGTATATAGTGTAACAACAGCAAAACTATTCGTTTATTGTTTTATGAACATAATAATTGAATCACTAATATGCACACCATAATTTTGAGTACATCGATGGTTCACACATTTTATAATATAAATACAGGCATACCTCAGAATGCGAGTTTAATCCGTTCCTGGAGACGCCTCGCCTTCCGAAAACACGCATTCCGAAGTTAATTTCCCCATAAGAAATAAAGGGAAATGAATTAATCCGTTCCTGACTACCCCAAAAACCCCACATCAAACTAAATTTTTATACCTAATTTACCTAATTCATCTAAATAAACCTACAAAACTATGTTCCAGTTATTACTTACCTTGCTGTCGAGTGCTGTAGGCGTATGGAAGATGGTGAGGAGGGGGGAGGAGGAGAGGAGTTACTGTTTGGAAGGGGAGTCCCCTTCCATAATCACATCAGGCAGTGAGGACCTTTCTGGTGTGCTCTCCCTGGGACGTTTAACCTGAGTGCCACTAGGTCCTGGTTGAGGCTCACTGCTCGATTTCCTCACCACAAATTTGTCCATGGAAGCTTGCTTTTCCCTTCTTCGCAAGCTCTCTCTGTAGTAAGGCATCACATTGTCATTGAAAAGATTAAGACAACGGCCTACTACAGCTTTCTCTGGGTGAGTCTGTTCAATAGTTGTTTGAATCTCTTCCCACATCTGACACACCTTCTTAATTACTGCAGAAGGGACACTCGCTGGTGCTGTTGGTGCTGCTGCCACCTCCTCCTCCACTGCAGAATCATTTGCTGCTGTGTTGGCTTGCTGTTCCTGTTGAAGGGCTAGGAGTTCTTCGGTGGTCAGTTCTTCGTTGTGTTCTTCCACCAACTCCTCCACATCATCACCATCCAATTCCAAGCCCATTTGCTGGCCTAGACTAACAATTTCCTCAACAATAGGCGCATCATTTATAGGCTCAAACCCCTCAAAGTCTAGTTCTCTCACACCTTCAGGCCACAATTTTCTCCAGCCAGAGATCAGGGTTCTTTGAGTCACTTCTTGCCAGGCTTTGTCAACGAGTTTTAAAGCACTACAAATGTTAAAATGCTCTCTCCAGAACTCTTTGAGGGTGAGGTTTGTGGCTTCAGTCACTTCAAAACATTTCCGGAGAAGTGCCCTTTCATATAGTTTCTTAAAATTCGCTATGATTTTCTGGTCCATAGGCTGAATTAGAGGAGTGGTGTTAGGAGGAAGGAATTTAACTGTGAGGAATTTATTGTATTGAGGCATCAAATCATCTTCCAAGCCTGGAGGATGAGCAGGAGCATTGTCAAGGAGAAGCACGGCTTTGAGTGGCAATTGTTTCTCCTGCAGATATTTTTCTATGGCAGGGCACACCACTTCATTCACCCACTCCGAAAAAATAAGCCTAGTGACCCATGCTTTTTTATTAGACTTCCACATCACACACAAACGGGTTTTCTGCACATTATACTGTTTGAAAACCCTTGGATTTTCAGAATGATACACTAGCAAGGGTTTAATTTTCAAATCGCCACTCGCATTTGAACACAGCACAAGCGTAAACCTATCTTTCATAGGCTTGTGTCCAAGCAAGGATTTTTCCTCCTTGGTAATGTATGTCCTCTTAGGCATTCTTTTCCAAAACAGTCCTGTTTCGTCACAATTAAACACTTGTTGCGGTAGGTATTCCCCAGTCTCTGCAAACTCTTTAAATTCGTCAATAAATCGTCCAGCGGCTGGTTTGTCTGAGCTGGCTGCCTCCCCATGCCTTGTAACACTATGGATACCACTTCTCTTTCTAAATTTTTCAAACCAGCCCCTGCTTGCCTTAAACTCTCTTATCTGCATCACTCGTTGCAGGGGTCTTCTTTAGAAGGTCTTCGTGCAACACCCTGGCTTTCTCACAAATAATGGCCTCCGAAACACTATCACCCCTCAACTCCTTGTCGTGTATCCAAATTAATAACAACTTTTCCACTTCTTCAAGTGTTTGTGGTCTTTGTGCCGTTAATGTTCTTACTCCTTTTGCCACATTAGCACTCATAATCTTATTTTTCTTCTTAAGTATAGTGCATATTGTTGATGTGGCTTTCTTGTACTGCCTACAAAGTTCAACAACACGTGTACCGTTCTCATGCTTCCGAATGATCTCTTGTTTCTCCTCTATTGTCATCCTCACATGAGCTTTCTGGCCTTTATCCTTCCCACTGGCTTTCTTGGGACCCATGGTGAGATATATAATAACAAATTGTATAGACAAATCACCAAAAATCCAACAAAACACTGAAAATCCACAACAAGAATTGATGTGGGGGTAGTCACTGAGCGCGAGACAATGGTGAACTGAGGGGCAGCGGGGCAGAGGGGCGACGATCGCCGAACGACCACGCGCTAGGTCGGCTGTACGCGTATCAACAAACTCGCGTCCAAACTCGCCTCCCGAAGTAACCATCGCCTTCCGAGACAAATTTTTGGAGTAAATACACCTCGCCTTCCGAAAACCTCGCATACAGGGACAATCGCATTCCGAGGTACCACTGTATACCACAATTCACTGTATGGAATAATATTACTGCAAAAAAACTAAGAAAAAATCAGAGACATTGAAATAATTAGGTAATAATATATTTGTGGCAACTGCCGTCTGACAGCTTGGGCGGAGTAGACCTCGTCTACTGTCAACGCCCCATTTTTGCCACACTTCCCTACCCTATTGCAGCTAAAATATGCCACCTACGATTTTTTTGTTATTTTTTCCGTGATCAGGGAACAAAAATGAACACTTCTATAAGACGAAAGAATTTTATGGAATTTCTTTTTTTTGTTGCGCCTGTGGGTTTGAATTCCATTTGGGCCCCTAGCGGTTTGAGGGTTAAAAGCAAGTTGAAAGTTGGAAAGCGTAGCATATGCTCCTTGCACAATATTCTTTGTGGTCCTCAGGTTACAGTTTTCTATCCAAAACTACCCCTTTAGATCTTTCTTTATCATTATTCTTTAAAACTTTTTTCACAATTTGTAGGTTGTATATGACCTATTTTATCCTATTCCACTTTCCGTAATGTGCCATTTATTCACATTAAGTTCCATTTGGCAAGTGTTGCTCCATACTCTTATTTTGTCCAGGTCTTCTTGAAGGGTATGACAATCATCAAAGTTTTTCTTTTCTTTAATAGCTTAGCGTCATCAGCAAACATGTTTATATAATTCTGTATTCCTTCTGGTGGATCATTTATGTTGACAGTGAATATTATGGGTGCCAAAACTGAACCCCTGTGGAACTCCACTGGTAATGCTGCACCAGTCTGATACATTGTCTCTGATTACTGCATTCATTTTTCAGTTAGAAATTTTTCATCCATTTTAAAATTCTGTCACTCCAGTATGTTCCAGTTTCCAGAATAACCTCTAATATGGGACTGTTGAAAGGCTTTTTCTGAGGGGAACCCCATTTGGGTTGGGGACGGAGGCATTCGAGCCGGTTCGTCCTGACGAAGCTTCTGGGTCCTACCAGCAGGCCCCTCCCATTCTTTTCAGCCTTTTCCCTGGATTCGGCGTTCTCTTCAGGGGTAGAGGGTATGGAGGACTGCTCTGCCCTGTGTCCCGGGTTGGGGAATCCCTGGGTTAAGGAGGAGTTGACCTGGGGGGGCTTGGGCCCCCTTTGACCCAGCTTGGGTGCTAGTGCCCTCTTCGCGGGGCTTGTTGTTGCAGGGGGCGGGATTTTCTTACCCTCCCTTCCCACTGTATGAGTATGATTTGGTGTCGGCTCCTCCCTGGGTTCCCTTGGATTCCTCGGCTCCTTCTTTCCGGAGGTTTTCTGCTTCTCGGACCTTCCCGTCGGAGGCTCGGGAAGCGCATGCTGCATACCTCGTGCAAGACCCGGATTCTGCCTGTGTGTGGGATCCGTCCTCGTTTGAGTTCGGTTCTTCTTTCCCATATTAGGAGCATACAGAGGTTTCAGAGTGTTCCTGGCTAGCAGACTGCCTGTTCTTTTTGTTGGGGGGCATGGCATGGCATGTCATGGGTTCTATCGGACCCCACAATCGAATGACGAGAAACTTTTACCGTTCTGCAAGTTTACCTGGGAGGTGGGTTTGAGTGCCTTAATGCGTGATTATTCGTCCCGGGCTTCCTCGGGATGTTGGCCTTGTACAGCTGCATGTGCGGGTATATACCCTAACGGCATCTTTGGTTACTGAGAAGTTGCGCGCCCATGGGCATTTGGCTTTGGTCTTACACATCTTTTCCTTTCTCGAGCTGTCTTCTGCCTGGCTTGAGGAGGTTGTGGAAGCATTGTTGGGCCTTCATCTGGTGCGCTGGCCTCGGCAGCTCAGGCGTTGACCACACTGTTGAAGTTGTTTACGCCGATTGTCAAGGAGGCGGTGTGTTTGTCTGTTCTTTGCTTCTCGCTTCGTTTACCGACAGGGTGTGCTCTCTTTGAAATCTGCCTGGGGCCCTGGCTCTTAAGTTTTCTTCGCTGTTTTGTCCGTTGCTGTTTGCGGAGTCTGTGGTCATGCAATTTCTGCAGGTGCAATCGTCTAGTTATCGTACCATGTCGGACTTGTTGGTTCTCCAGTGTAACCATTCTCTGCCTTCTCAGAAGGGTCGTGAAAGGGTTCGGGGTTCCTCCAGTTGAGGTGGCCCTTTGGTCATTTGGGTTGGCGCAATGATCACTATACTCGTCAGCCGGCTCCTCGTAAGGTGCTGCAGACCTTTTGTGGTTCGTCCCGTTGACCGGGTGTTGGGGGAAGAGGGGAAAGGCTCACTTTGTTTGCTCGCACCTGGTCCCACGATTTGTGGGCACTTTGGGTTGTCTCCTGGCCTGTGGAGGCATTGGGCGGCTCCTCCTCCTCCTCTGGGGGGTTCGGGGCGGACATGGCCATCTCAGAGTGGGTATGCTTGGGCATGGTCAAAAAGACCCCGTCCCTCAGGTGGGTTTCCCCGCCTGTTTCCAGTGCCAAAATGGGACTGTGCGGATCAGAGATTCATTCTAGAATTGTCCCGTCTGAACTCCTTGCCCCCCTCCTTTCGGATGACCACTCTGTCTCAGGTCCGACTTCTGTTGGAGTGGGGGCTTAGTTGGTGTTCCTGGATCTCAAGGATGTGTTTTGGCACATTCCTATTCACCCTAGAATAGGAATGTGCCTATTAGGTTAGGTTTCATGGTGGGGCATCAGGCTTACTGCTTTCATTGCCTTCTTTTTGGCTTGAATCTAGCACCTCGCATGTTCTCGCGTCTTACCCGGGCCTTAATGGCCAGTCTGCATCTGCTAGGGGTTCGGGTTCTGGCCTACCTCGATGACTGGTTGGTGTAGGCTCCCAGTCGGTCTGCTTGTCTGCTCACCAGGGGTGTGGTTCTTTCCCAGCGTGCCGGGTTCGGGTTCCTGGTGAACTGGCAGAAGTCCCATCTGGTTCCGTCCCAAGTTCAGACCTGGCTGGCTCTTGTTTGGGACTCTCGTACCACTTCTGTGTCTCTTCCTCTCGAGGCATTACTACGGTTGAGGTCCTGCCTTAACCCTTGTGTGGCTCCAGGCTATTTAGCATTTGTCACCCACAGGCGTATATCAAAAAAAAAAAATAATAATAATTTTTTCTTCTAAACCTGTTAATTTGTGTTCTGATCATGGGGAAAAAAAATTGTAAGTGGCATATATTGCCCGCTGCAGGGTGGGGAAGTCTGGCAAAAAACAGGCGCTGACTCAGAGTGCGTCCAAGGCGGTCTGTTGCTCGCCAGCTGTCGGGCAGGAGTGGCCACAAAGAGAGAATTACCTAATTATGTCAATGTCTCTGATTGATTTTTCGTAGTTTTTTTGCTGTAATATTCAATAGTGTGTAGTATGATATATTTATATAATAAAATAGTGAATCATCGCTGTACTCAAAAATATGGTGTGCATATTGTTGATTCAATTACCATGTTCATCAAGCAGTGAACAAATACTTTGTCGGTTATTACACTATATACACAGGTTATATATAAGTACAGTACAACATCGATTCAACGTACTATATGGGACCAACCCCAGTTTGTTGGAGTGTTGGATTCGTTGCAAGAGGTGACCTTCAGGAGGCGTTTGTGTCGGTGTCTTTTTTTTTTCTTGTACACAATAAAAATGCATTATCATATTGCATACTCTACCTATATATTACTTCTCTACTAAAAAATTACTGTAATTCATAAATTTACCTTATTGTTGAAGTTATGTCCTTCTTGAAGTTTCGTGAAGTTGTGAATGCTCTACATTGAATACGTACTGCAGTGCATTATGCTGTTAGCACTGTGTTGATTAAAAGAAGTTCTGCTGTATGTTGAGTACTACAATATAGTTTATGAAAACTATTGTACACTAAAATTACGGCAACTTTAATTTTAACACTGTGTACACACTTAAATTTAACACTTGTTCTAACTGTTCACTCAACACACGATGTTTTTAGATGTTTGGATCAGCTTTGCTGGTGCTTGCTGCTGCTGTGGGTTCAGCTGCTTCTGAGCTGGTGCTGGCTGCTGCTGTACCAGTGCTGGGTACAACTGTGCTCCTGCTGGGTACGGCTCTTCTCGTGCCAGGTTCCACTATTCTCGTGCTTGGTATGCCTGTTCTCGTACCTGGTACGGCTGTTCTCTTGCTGGGTACGGCTGTTCTTGTGTTGGGTACGGCTGTTCTTGTGTTGGGTACGGCTGTTCTTGTGTTGGGTACAGCTGTTCTTGTGTTGGGTATGGCTGTTCTTGTGCTGGGTACGGCTGTGCTCGTGCTGGTTGATTTTCTGCTACTAGTTATTGCATAATATTGCTTCATTTTTGGCATTAATAAAGCACTATTAGTAAGCCCCTGAGACATTTTGTTTTATAACCAAAGAGCTGTAGTAAAAAAATGGTCAATTCCACAATTATTCTTCCACCAGCGGATAAATACTGTACGTCAATCGCAGACAAAGCTAAGGGCACTGAGTGCATACTGTACGAACGCAGACTAAGTCTGTACGTACACCCTTCAGTAGGCTGGTGTTTAAGCCAGATCCAGTAACAAATTTTTCTTAAATATTCGATTTACATCAAATTATATATTTTTGGGTTATATATTTAGTTTAGCAACATTATTACGATAATAAGAGCTATAAAAAATACTTATTTTGGAACCGATTTATTAATTTTATTATTTCGAACCCGTAGGTCACTGAACTGTGGCGACGAAATCGAATAAAACACTCCTGGTGTTGTGTTCGATTTCCAGTAACATAAATTTCTCTCAAATATTTGATTCACATCAAATTTTATATTTTTCTGTTACATATTTAGTTTAGCAACATTATTACGGTAATAAGAGCTATAAAAAATACTTTGGAACTGATTTATTAGTTTTATTATTTTGAAGCCGTAGATCACTGAACTGTGGCGACGAAATCGAACAAAACAAGCATGGTGTTGTGTGGACAGGGATTACACCTGTCCACTCGTGCAGGAGTTGTGCTGCCAATAATGTGAATAATTTCTCAAATAGCAGATATCTATCATATTACAGTATATTTTTGGTTTTATTTAGTTTAGTTTAATTAGGATAATAAAGAGTTATTAAAATACCAGTTTTAGAAATTATTTATTAATGTGAAACGTTCAAAGTCATGGGTCACTGAACTATGACAACACAGACGAAAGTGAGTGAAACTTCACTTTACAGTGAGGTTTACTGTACAGTATTCCCTTATGTCAACCCTCACTTATCTTGTTTCATCACAGAAAATGTATATAAGAAGATTTCAACACATTAGCTAGCTATTCACACTTCAGCCTTTAAATTATTTTACAAAGATACGTGTGCCACAAATCGGTGAACGAAAATCATTGAAACTGAGTCGTTCACTTGTGTGGACGACTCTGGCTGGTGCTAGGTTAATATGCACCACTTTTTGTGGACCATTCTGGCTGGTGTTTGGTTCATATGATTCACTTGTGTGGTCCACTTGTGTGATCCAACTTGTCACATGAAGGAATTAATAATTGTACAGTAATCTGTGATAGAAAGTGAAAGTTTTCCATCAGTCTGTGAACTCTGTCTCGACATCGTAAGCAAATCTGAACATCCCCCGCTTCGGCGAACCATTGTTCGTTGAACCAGGTGAGTAAATCCGACCTGAAAAGCGTGCGAATTAGCCAGAGATTCGTTGAATTGAGGTTGTAATGTATCTGCATGTTTAATTCACCATAACGAACCACTAAGTTGCTATTATGAGTCAAAAAGTAACGAGGAGTGACCGCCACACACCAGCCAGCCACTCGCTGCCACTCACTCCCTCAACACCTCACTCGCCCACATTTTCCACCCACCATATTGTTTTTGCTTTTATTCACTATTATAGAGACGTTATATATAAGTACAGTATCTACATTTGTGTTCACCATAATGAACCACTAAGCTGGCATGCTGAGTGGCAGTGGCAGCCCGCCACTGGTTGCTACTTCCTCCCTCCCTCAACTCACCTGACTCGCCCACATTCTCCTCCCACAATACTTTTTTGTTTTTATTCACTATATACAGACGTTATATATAAGTATTTACATGTTTTGTTCACCACAACTTTACAACCAAGTTGATATAGTTAGTTCAGGCATTAAGAGACGTCGCTACACACAGTCAGCTGGCGGCTGCTTCCCTCACACATTCAAGGTCAGATGCACTAAAATTTCACCCCCAACAATACTGTTTTTGGTGTTATTACCCTATATACAGACGTTATATATAAATATCTACACGTTTTGCTCACCATAACTGTTCAATTAAGCAGGTATAATGCCCAAAGAGCATAGTGGCCACCCCTACTAACATGACAAATCATGCAGATGTTGCCACACCCATCACCAAAATGGCTTCTTCCCCACACTCCTTTTGCTGTTATTACACTGTATATACACGTTATATATAAATATCTACATTGGTGTTCACCATAACGAACCACTAAGTTGGTATGCTGAGTGAGGTGCCATAATTGGTACCCCCTCTTGTGATTGCTGGGTTCGTCCTCCAGGGGCCTTGCATCGGTTGCTACGTCCCTGGCTTCCTCTTCGGGTTTTTCAGGGTTCATTGCCTTGGCACCTGCCTGAACCCTCGCTCGATGTGTTCATGGATGCGTTGTCTCTCGGCTGGGGCTTTGTGACCAGTGCTCACCAGGCTGGCCAGGGGCAGTGGGTTCCGTCGGTCTCACAGCACGGTACGGGAGTTCACTGTGGTCGTTCTGTCGCTTCGGAGGGTTCAGGTCGCATGGGTCTCGACCATTTGGCTCCATTTGGACTGTTCTCCGGTGGTTTATTGCCTGAACTGCGGGAGTTCTCTTCAGTCCTTGCCTCTTTGTGGCTGGTCACTTCGAGTGGCCTGTCTGCTGGTTTCTCAGGGTTTGACTTTCCGTGGGGTTCATATCCGGGAAGTGTCCAACGGCCTGTCTCAGTTCATTCCTGTGTCCATGGAATGAACGGTCAATGCTGACTCTGATCTTTCATTTGACTCTGCCAGACATACCGGCTCCCAGAGGTGGTCCGCTTTGTGTCGGCTTGGTCATGGCATCACTCGATGTATGTGGCACCCTTTCCTGACCGCGAAGCATTTGCGGTGGACGCCTTTTGGCAGGACTGGTCGAGGTGGCGTTCTTCCCCTCAGTCCAGCTATTGCTTTGGGTTCTGGTTCAGTTGAAGTTTTACTTCGTAAGAGTAGTCCTCTTGGCCCCTAGGTGGCCGGCTCAGCCTTGGTTTCAGGCGTTACTTTCTCAGTGTCCGAACCCAGGCGTTTTCCACGGCTTCGCCGCCTCCAGCTGATTGGACCGGTCCAGTACTTGGCTGGTTCAGTCTTCTCCGCTCTTCGCGTCTGGTCTTTTTGACATGGGTTTGTCACCATTTGTATGATGATCAGGTGGCTTCATTGATGGTAGGGAGCCGGTTGGCCGAGCGGACAGCACGCTGGACTTGTGATCCTGTGGTCCCGGGTTCGATCCCGGGCGCTGGCGAGAAACAATGGGCAGAGTTTCTTTCACCCTATGCCCCTCATACCTAGCAGTAAATGGGTACCTGGGGTGTTAGTCAGCTGTCACGGGCTGCTTCCTGAGGGTGGAGGCCTGGTCGAGGACCGGGCTGCGGGGACACTAAAGCCCCAAAATCATCTCAAGATAACCTCAAGATGGTGGTGTCCCACCTGAGAGCTTCGTCTTGGTGGCAGTATGAAGTTTCATGGCATTCTTTCCACCATTTTCTCTTTTCGTAGATTGTCTTCTATTTCTGATCGAGTTGTTTTGTCCTTTCTTTTTTTTTTACATTTTCAGGACCGTCACTTAACCCTTGGGCCGCTAAGGGTCGTCTTGAGGTTATCTCGAGATGATTTTGGGGCTTAGCATCCCCGCGGCCCGGTCCTCGACCAGGCCTCCATCCCCAGGAAGCAGCCCGTGACAGCTGACTAACACCCCAGGTACCTATTTACTGCTAGGTAACAGGGCATCAGGGTGAAAGACTCTACCCATCGTTTCTCGCCTGCGTCCGGGATCGAACCCGAGACCACAGGATCACGCGTCCAGTGTTCTGTCCGCTCAGCGGCCTGCTACCCGGCGATCATAATGGCTTCAACACCCACAGGCACAAAAAAAAAATCCAAAAAATTCTTTTGTCTTATAAAAGTGTTCATTTGTGTTCCCTGATCACGGGAAAATAAAAAAAAATCGTAGGCAGCATATTTTGGCCGCAATAGAGCGGGGAAGTCTGGCAAAAAAGAGGCGTTGACAGAGTAGTCGCCAGACGAGGTCTGCTCCGCCCCAGCTGTCAGGAGGGGGTTGCCACAAAGATATTATTACCTAATTATTTCAGTATCTCTAATTTTTTTTTTCAGTACACGTAATATTATTCAATAGTGTGTATTGTGATATATTTATATAATAAAATGTGTGAACCATCGCTGTACTCAAAATTATTATGTTCATTTTAGTGACTCAATTATTATGTTCATAAAACAATAAACAAATAGCTTTGCTGTTATTACACTATATACACATGTTATATATACGTATCTGCATGTTTTGCTCACCATAACGAACCACTACGTTGGCATTGCGAGTCAAAAAGCAACGAAGAGTGGCCGCCACTCGCCAGCCAGCCAGCCAGCCAGCCAGCCAGCCAGCCAGCCACTCGCCACCACTCCCTGACTTACCTCCTCACTCGCCAACATACTCCTCCAACCATACTGTTTTTGCTTTTATTCACTATAAACAGACGTTAAATATAAGTACGTGTTCACTATAACTGTACATCTAAGCTTGTATGGCGAGTTCAAGCAATAAGAGATGTAGCCACACACACAGTCAGCTGGTGGCTGCTGCCCTCACTGCTTCAAGGCCAGACGCACAAATATTTCTCCTCCAACAATACTGTTTGTGGTGTTATTACACTATATACACAGATTATATATAAGTATCAACGTTTTATTCACCATACCTGTACAAATAAGCTGGTATGGTGCCCAAAGACCATAGTGGTCACCAGTAAACAACATGACAAGTCGTGCAGACGATGCACCTCCCTCATCAAAATGGCGGCTCCCCTCATACTCCTATTGCTGGTATTACACTATACATACGTTATATGTAATTACCTAAGTGTAGTTACAGGATGAGAGCTATGCTCGTGGTGTCCCGTCTACCCAGCACTCTTTGTCATATAACGCTTTGAAATTACTGACGGTTTTGGCCTCCCACCTTCTCTCTCAACTTGTTCCAAACGTCTACCACTCTGTTTACAAAAAGGAATTTTCTTATAGTTCTCCGGCAGCTTTGTTTCGTTAGTTTAAATCTATGACCTCTTGTTCTTGAAGTTCCGGGTCTCGGAAATTCTTCCCAATCAATTTTATCGATTCCAGTTACTATTTTGAACATTGTGATCATATCGACTCTTTTTCTTCTATCTTCTAGTTTTTGCATATT
The DNA here is from genome assembly GCF_040958095.1 of Procambarus clarkii. Classification (NCBI taxonomy): domain Eukaryota; kingdom Metazoa; phylum Arthropoda; class Malacostraca; order Decapoda; family Cambaridae; genus Procambarus; species Procambarus clarkii. Next base: position 32,109,130 of record NC_091165.1, on the reverse strand, counting down.
TAATGCCTCTAACCTCCCCTCATAGCTCTTGTCCTTCAGTTCTGGGAGCCACTTAGTGGCATGTCGTTGCACCTTTTCCAGTTTGTTGATGTGCTTCTTAAGATATGGGCACCATACAACCGCTGCATATTCCAGCTTTGATCTAACAAAAGTTGTGAACAATTTCTTTAGTATTTCTCCATCCATGTATTTAAAAGCAATTCTGAAGTTAGAAAGTACTGTCTCCACTCGATCATCCGGACTATATGGGAAGGACTCCCAGCCGGATTATCACATTTTTCGGATAATGGTACTTTTTCACCTACGAGTCCAAAACTAACCATTTCCAACTATTTTTATACTACAAATAACATAACTTGAATTGCCTTGCCACATATAATTATTAAATATTCAACTAGAAACCTCAACTTACCTTCTTATTGTTCGTCTTCTTGATTGATGACACATCTTGAAGTTAAAAATTCTTGACAATTTACGTAACTTATAGTAACACAACACTAAAATTAACACTTAAAATTACTGTACAGTTCATTAGGCAAAGTTAGTTTTCACTGTCAGCTGAGAAAGTCTCACTGGTTGAAGGCATTTGGCTTGCCTGTGACGCCTCGCTTGTTGAAGGCGCTTGGGGTTGCGCGTGCCGCCTCACTTGTTGAAGGCGCTTGGTTTGATTTTCGTACCATATAAGAATCGAGTGTTGCTTGCCTTCTGTGTTCACTGGCCAGTTGTATGATCAGCTCTTTTGTTCGCCTCGGGTATTGATACATGTTTCTAACTTCTGGATGAGCACAATTTGATGAAAAATTAATTAACAAGTCAACAGAAGACATGAGTTCACTGTATTTCGTGGTCATTGGTGTTGGTTCTTCAATTCTTCATCCTCTTCGTCGACCTCACCAGTAATAGACTGGAGAATCTCGTCTTCACTCATCACACCATACCCTGGGTCATTGGCATCTTGTTCAAGCCAATTAACCACATCCTGTATTTCTAAGTTTTTGCCGGCATTTCTAAACATTCTATGGATTTCATCTGTAAATTCTTCAAAATCCATTTCTGCATCCTCCTCATTTCTGACCGTAGACGTGAGGAGTTTTTTCCAGGAATTTTTCAAAGTTGATTCCTTTAATTCACTCCACACCTTGGCCCAGTTATAAATGGCTTCCTTGATTGTATAGTTCTTCAAATTCTGAAGTTTTTTAGCCCTGTTATCCACACCGAGTTCAATATCTTCCGGAAGAGGCAAAACCACCAAAACTTCATTCAGCATCTTTTTGGTGTACAACCTCTTCGTGGCAAATAACTCCCTGATCCATAGGCTGAATGAGAGAGGTTGTGTTAGAAGGAAGTGCCATACATGTTATCTTGCCATCTTGTGAGGTTAATGTGTCAATTTTGAGGTGGGCAGGTGCATTATCAAGCAGCAGCAAAGCCTGAACTTTGCTTGGCCTTACTTTGAGTTTCTTAACTTGATAGGCACGAACTTCCCTGCAGAATACGTCATGAAACCAGGAAAGAAAGATCTGTGTAAACCATGCATTTTGTGAGCTATAATAATTGACTGGCAGTCTGTCCAAGCAATGTTGCAAGACTCTTGGTTTCTTAGATTTGCCAACAATTGCACACGTGATTCTGTCTGTGCCGTCGGTATTCGCACACATCATGGCTGAGAGCCTGTCCTTGCAAACCTTACGTCCTGGCACACAACCCTCACTCCTCATTGCTAGAGTTTTTTCTGGTAAACTCCTCCAATACAACCCAGTTTCATCTGCATTATATACCTGGTTGATACCTGGTTGATGGGGTTCTGGGAGTTCGTCTACTCCCCAAGCCCGGCCCGAGGCCAGGCTCGACTTGTGAGTCGATATATATTTGATACGAATATATATTATTTGCCACAATGTATTCTCTTAATTTCTGTTTAAATGGTTCTACACTGCTTTCATCTGCACTTAATTTTTCACCGACAATTTTCCTCTTCACAATATTGTGCCTACCCTTGAACCTTGCAACCCACCCTTCACTTGCTTCGAAATTCTTTATTCCAAGGCTTGCAGCAAACCTGCTTGCAGCATTTTGTATTTCTGGGCTGCGAATTATCACGCCAGCTGTGCAGTGCTGAGCAAACCACTTGTACACAGCCTCATCCAACTGTACATGCGTCGAAGTTCTCATAGTTTTTCTACCACAACCTCTGCTAGTGCTTGCACCTTCACTTTCACAGGTTGAAATGAATTGCACAAGTTTCTCTTTTTGTTTCCTTATATCAGAAACAGTACTAGTGCCTATATTATATTCCTTGGCAACACTTGAGGTCGACCGGCCATGTTCACAAAGTTGTATAACACGTAGCTTGTCCTTAAGTGTTAGGACAACCTTCTTCCTCTTACCACCTCCAGAACGATTCATGCTGCTACCAGACATAGTCTTGGCCAAAAATGTTCAAAGTTACTATGAAAATAAAAAAGTTATTTAAAAAAATATTTCACTAATAGTGCGGCACCTTGGTGTAACACGAGGTTAGAGAGCACATTGCTTGACCAGGCCGGGACGGGTCAAGTAGGGGCAGGGAGGAGGCACGTTACGTAAGCCGCCAGGAGGGGAAAAAAAAAAAATTTGATGGAAACTTCAGCCTGTGTAAGTTGTTTTTGCGAAACTTGTATAGTATTTTCTATTACGTAATTACTAGTATTTCTTTTGATTATGGCTATGATGAACTGTTCTAAAATCGATGGTAATTCCTGTACTGTAGTGTATAGGTCGCTCCACATCCCCCCTTATACCCCCAGGTGGTCCCTCCCAACGCTCCTCTCTCTCCCGACACCACCCACACACCCCACCCCCACCTACACCATGCGCCTCGATTCACGGGCAGACGGGATTAATACCGTACGGCCTGCCTCATGGTTTCATATACGGACAAAGCCATTATTATCCGGGCGACTGTCCGGATAGTGTAACATTGGCAAAAAATTAACCGGGTCCCCAAAATTTTATCCGACCAAACTAGCTTTAATCCGGTCCCTGTGGCTATTTTGGCCGGATATTGTGATAACTTTATCCGATCACGATTTTGGCCATATTAGGGCGTTTTCCGGATGTTTGAATCCCGGATAATCGCGGGGTTACAGTACTGTACTTTGTTTAGTGGATTTTGGCTGGGAGATTTTTCAGGCAGGTCTATTATGCATGGACATATTGGATTTGTTTTGAGCAGTACTGGTTGTTGCAGTGTTGTTGCCTCTTGTAATTGTAGCCCTGATTTGGAGTGTAATTGTACCTGTGACTCTGGTATGTAAATACATAGCTATTTCAGCCAGTTCCAATTCCTCTCTTCCAACTTCTGAAACCTCTTTCTTCTGGGTCTAAAAAATTATTTGATTTTACTCCAAAGCTATTTTCCTGTTAACACTCTTGTGTAATGTTTTGTCTCTCATGAGTGTGTCTGGGCATCTGAGATCATAGCATTTTCTCTACTCAAGTGAGGTTTTGCACATGTCTGGATGGAAATGCAGTACTTGTGTGTTGCCCAATTTGACATTTTCCCTTCCTAAGGATATTTGGACATTTTCTGGGATGAGGGACGCCTCATTCTAATTCCCTTTCTGTTTTCTGAATGTCTGTATTTCTGGTCTGTATCACGGTCTGTTGTAGTGTGTGTACCTGTTGAGCTCTCAGTGCTCTGTTACACTTCCTTGTCTACTGTTATCTTTATCTGGGCGTACTGAAACAGAATTTACAATTTCCTGAATTTCTCCTTCAGTTACATCCCTTCTTGACAGCTTCAGCTCGTGCACTAATATTGTTTGTTTCTCACTCTTCCTAGATGGCTGCTAGGCTTTCAGTTAAGGACACTTTTTGGTCATGACCCAAAGTATGTAGTTGTTTTCAATATATTCCAAACTGGTATATCATTGTTGCATACCTTGTGGTAATTCCCTGGATCAATGTACCTGCAGCCCAAAGTAAATGTCCAGCTATGAGGCCCTAGATACTGTTCATGTCTATACAAAATAAATGGATATATTCTTACATGTATGTAACAAATTCCCGTTGTTTCGGTCTTTACTGTATTTATTGCAGTGACAAGTTCATTTGTTTTTGGCTGTATTATTTTTCTTTGCTGTTTGTCTTGTATGCTTGATGGGGGGGGGGAGCTACTTCACAGTTGCGAAGTGTAATTACTTAAGTGTAGTTACAGGATGAGAGCTACACTCATGGTGTCCCATCTTCCCAGCACTCTGTCATATAACGCTTTGAAATTACTGAGTTTTGGCCTCCACCACCTTCTCACCTAACTTGTAAAAACCGATTACAACTCTGTGAAAGAAAATTTTCTTGTTTCTTCAGCAGCTTTGTTTAGTTAGTTTAAATTTGTGACCTCTTTTTCTTGAAATTGATAAGAAAGTATTTCACCATCCATGTATTTTAAAAGCAATTCTGAAATTAGAAATTGTAGCATAGGCTCCTCGTACAATGTTCTTTGTGTTCCTCGGGTAATTTTTTCTCTATCTTGAACCACCCCTAGATCTCCTTTATCAGAATTCTTTAAAGATTTCTCAATTTATAGGTGGTGTGGGGTCTCTGTTCTCCTATTCCACATTCCACAACATAGCATTTATTAACATTAAATTCCATTTGCCAAGTGGTGCCCCATACACTTATTTTGTCCAGGTCTTCTTGAAGGGCATGACAATCATCTAAGTTTCTCATCTTCCCTATTATCTTAGCATCATCAGCAAAAATGTTCATATAATTCTGTATTCCATCTGGTAGATCATTTATGTAGACAATGAACATCACCGGTGCAAGAACTGAACCCTGTGGTACTCCACTCGTGATAATTCTCCAGTCAGATACATTGCCTCTGATTACTGCCCTCATTTTTGGCAGAAAATTTTTCATCCATGTTAAAAGCCTACCTGTCACTCCAATATGTTCCAGTTTCCAGAACAACCTCTATGTGGAACTCTGTCGAAAGCCTTTTTTTTAGGTTCTGATAAATGCAGTCACCCCAACCATCTCTTTCCTGTAAAATCTCTGTGGCTCGATCATAGAAACTGAGTAAATTCGTTACATAGGCTCTTACAGACCAAAAACCATACTGTCTACTATTATATTTTTTTATCCAGGTGTTCTACCATTTAGTTTTAATTATGTTTCCAATATTTTGATTTACACTTGTCAATGATACAGGTCTATAATTGAGCGGGGGGGGGGGGGAGGGGTCTTCCCTGCTGCCACTTTTGTAGACTGGAACTATATTAGCCTTTTTCCGCATATCTGCTAGGACTCCTGTACAGAGGAATGCCTGAAAAATCAGTTGAAGTGGAATGCTGAGCTCGGGTGCACATTCTCTCATAACCCACGGTGAAACTCCATCTGGACCAACTGCTTTGTTCTTACAAATGCTCCTTTAGCATTTTTTCTACTTCATCTTTAGACATCTCTATGTGCTCTGTTGTTCCCTGGAATTTTTATTGGCTGGTTCTTCGAAGATTTAATTTTGCACAAACCCACTTTGTAACTTTTCGTTTTTTGTTTCCACACATTACCTTTTAATTTTCTGTGAATCTGTTTCCCATTTTCAACCTCTGGATATTACCCTTTACCTGCAAGTTGCTGTTGATGAATTTATAGAATAGGCCTGGTTCTGTTTTACATTTGTCCACTATCCTTTTCTCAATTTCTTTCTGCCTCCCTCCTTACTGCTATGTAGTTGTTTCTCACTTTTGTATCCCTGGTATGTTTGGGGGTTTGAGCTCTTCCTATATTGATTCCATTTTTGAGTCTTTTGGTCTCTGGCCCTCTCGCAATTTCTGTTGAAGCAAACCTGTTTCCTAGTTCTGCATCTCTGATTTTGTAAAAAAAAAATTTTTGCCTTTGTCATATATTTAACAAAACTGGACATACATCTCATTTACTTCCTTGCCTAACAGCAAGTCTTCAACTTCATTTTCTTCCAGATTATAATGCATTGCATACTTTATTCCCAAAGGACATGGTCACCTTTACCTAAGGAAGGAAGGTACTGAATGTCAAATATCTTTTCCTCTTTCCTGGTGAATATAAAATCTAACATGGAGAGAACATCCTCTTCCCTCATCCTCGTAGTTTGTTTAATGTGTTGATACACAAACGTTTCCAGGATGAGGTTTACGAATCTACAGGACCAAAAGTCCTCTGTTCTAGCCCAGTTAAGCCCTATGTGTATGGATTTCAAGTTGTAGTCACCGACTACCAAGTCGTGATTTTTCTTTATCCGCTCTCATTATAATATCTCATTATTGTTGTAAGACCCTTTCATTTATTATCCAGCTCCTCCTCTGTCCATGAGGAGATACTGCTTTCTGTAGGCTGAACCTGCTTACCGTGGGGCCGCAGAGGATGCTCCCACACCTGGACTACTACTGTGGCTCCTAAAAGTGTACAAGGGTTTTGTGTATGACAAGCTCTTGTATTACATTACTTGCTATATAATGTTGCACTTGTATAGTATTAGCAATCACTATGCAAGACCAATTTGTCTGTCCTTATTATCTCAAACACTACATAGCTGCATGTTTCAATATAGATGTGGTGGTTTGTCATACATTCGTGGCTTGTCATTCAGTCATGGTTGTAGCTTGTCATCCTGTATTACATGTTGTTCAAGTACTCGGATATTTCGTGTATGTGATATCATACTATATTTGTGTATTGTAACAAACATTTCTGGGGTAAAGAGCTAAGTTTCCCAAAAAGATGTAGGAAACAGGTCATCAAAGGTAAAAATATATATTATTAATTATTAATTGAATTTATCTGATAATAACTACAGTTTGTTCTATATTTTTATTTATGCACAAAATTGAGCATGATTAAGTAAAAACTGCATTTTTTTCATGAAAGTAAAGATTCACAAAGAATAATTTATGTTCCTAAGAAGTGTTCTTCTGTATTCACATTTCCATGTCTTCTTTCAGTACTAAGAATATTTTCCCATTTTACTTTTTCCATTGTATTTTGAGATAAGATATTATGTGAGAAATAGCTGCTCGTGAAGAATCATTACATGTTTTTCATTTGCAGGTGAAAGCGAGGATGGGCAGCGCTTGAGGTTACAGATAGAACTGGAGTTTGTCCAGTGTCTGGCTAACCCCAACTACCTTCTCTGTAAGTGGCTTCACTTTACACATTATATTTGCATGTTTTATTATCGTACTGTTATAAGTGGTGTGTGTGTGTTTCATGTTTAACCCTTCCACTGTGTGTGTGTGTGTGTGTAATTACCTAAGTGTAGTTACAGGATGAGAGCTACGCTCGTGGTGTCCCGTCTTCCCAGCACTCTTTGTCATATAACGCTTTGAAACTACTGACGGTCTTGGCCTCCACCACCTTCTCCCCTAACTTGTTCCAACCGTCTACCACTCTATTTGCGAAGGTGAATTTTCTTATATTTCTTCGGCATCTGTGTTTAGCTAGTTTAAATCTATGACCTCTTGTTCTTGAAGTTCCAGGTCTCAGGAAGTCCTCCCTGTCGATTTTATCAATTCCTGTTAATATTTTGTACGTAGTGATCATATCACCTCTTTTTCTTCTGTCTTCTAGTTTTGGCATATTTAATGCCTCTAACCTTTCCTCATAGCTCTTGCCCTTCAGTTCTGGGAGCCACTTAGTAGCATGTCTTTGCACCTTTTCCAGTTTGTTGATGTGCTTCTTGAGATATGGGCACCACACAACCGTTCCATATTCTAACTTTGGCCTAACAAAAGTCATGAACAATTTCTTTAGTATATCGCCATCCATGTATTTAAATGCAATTCTGAAGTTAGAAAGCATAGCATAGGCTCCTTGCACAATATTCTTTATGTGGTTCTCAGGTGATAGTTTTCTATCTAGAACCACCCCTAGATCTCTTTCTTTGTCAGAATTCTTTAAAGGTTTCTCACATAATTTATAGGTTGTGTGGGGTCTATGTTCTATTTCACATTCCATAACATGGCATTTATTCACATTAAATTCCATTTGCCAAGTGGTACTCCATATACTTATTTGTCCAGGTCTTCTTGAAGAGCAAAACAATCATCTAAGTTTCTTATCCTTCCTATGGATAGGAAGGATAAGAACCATTTGCCAATCTTAGCATCATCAGCAAACATGTTCATATAATTCTGTATTCCATCTGGTAGATCATTTATGTAGACAATGAACATCACTGGTGCAAGAACTGAACCCTGTGGTACTCCACGCGTCACATTCTCCAGTCAGATACATTTTGCAAAATTTTGTATACATCTCATTTACTTCCTTGCCTAGCAACAAATCTGTCCAATTATACCCATGAAAAAATGTCTAAGTTCCCCATAGCGTCCTCTCTTGAAATCGAGTTTAACAACTGTTTCAATGTCCCCATTCTCTACTAGATTATATCGCATAGCGTATTTAATGTCCAAGAGGACGTGATCACTCTTTCCCAAGGGAGGAAGGTACTGGATGTCAAATACCTCTTGTTCTTTCCTGGTGAATACTAAATCCAGTACTGACGGTACATTCCCTTCCCTCATTCTTGTGGCCTGCTTGATGTGTTGATACATGAATGTCTCCAAGATGAGGTTTACATATCTGCTTGTCCATATGTCCTCTGTTCTTGCCTCATAGGCCTCCCAGTCTGTTGCCTTAACCCTTAACATGCTCGGGGTCTAATATCCTGCTATCCACACAGGCGCATGTCATTTTGAAAAAAAAAAAATTTTTTTTTTTTTGCTAATCTGTTAAGTTCTGTTCACTGATCACGGGAAAAATAAAAAAAAAATTCTATTGTACTTACTTTTGTTGCAATAGAGCCGAGAAGCTCTGCGATGACGTCACAATCTGCATGGTCGCTCATGCAGTACACGCCCGGGAGATGTTGCGCGCGGTCCTCAAACAGCCAGAGTTGCCACAAATATATTTTCGCGCTATTTATTTACAATGTCTAAGCGCATTTTATCTAATTTTTTTTCACTAATTGTGTTTCAAATACTGTTTGAACATATTTTGTATCAATAATTGTTGCATATTTGAGTATACACAGGCGCACACAAATGTTTTCAATTACGGCAATATAATATGTCATTACAGTCTATTATATTATATGTTCTGCTTATATGTTTACATATTTACACACTCGCACACGCTATACACACTTTGAAGCACACTTAGAAGATTTCTAGACTGTGGTAGTCATTGAAGCAGTCGACAGCACATAATGGGATACCACACGTTTCACACCATGTTTGCACAAGCTTCCGTTTCTTGTCTCTACGTGTCGTTGTTTTACACACCAAGCAATCACGTTGGGCTATTGCACGCTTCACACCAGGTGGCAAATACTTAAGTTTGTGTGCTAGGAAGCCTTCAGTGTGAGCGAGGCGTGGAGTACCAGCATGCTGCAACAGTGGGTTTATGATGGGCCGCTGAATACCTGGGACATCTTTTGCAAACTTTCCTAATAACTGTATTGCAGCATCAAATACAAAGTCACGGAAAGTGGGCTTACGTCCAGTTCTCACAAGGTACATGTTGAAACAGTTCAGCATGCTCATGTCCACAAGATGGAAGAACACTTTTTTCGTCCACCTACATGTCTTCCGCACACACTCTGCAGTGCCAATCATCATGTCTGATTTATCAATCAACCGCATGTTGATATTATAGTCTAAAACACAGTCTGGCTTATATAGTGGTGCGTTTGTTTTATGGCTCACTTTCCCACTGTTCACCATTGTTCCATCATGAATTGTTGTCAACAAGTTCACCTCTCTTTTGTCTTTCCACCGAACTGACAGAATGTTATCACTTTTCCTTCTCTGACACTCACCAACTGCAATGTCGTTGTCAAACACAGGCATTTCCCTTCGTTGTGGCTTTACTGTACCAACCAATCCGGTTCTATTTTCTAGCAAGAACCGAGCTAGCAAGGGACTTGTATAGTAATTATCTGTGTATAAAATGTGTCCCTTGTTCATCCACGGAGCCATGATGGTCTTCACTACACTCCCCGAGAATCCATGTTCGTCGTTACCGGGAATGTCTACATCACTAGCCGAGTACAGAATCATGTGTAACACGTATCCTGTCTCACAATCACAAAGAACAAAAAATTTCAGGCCAAATCGGTTTCGTTTTGAGGGAATGTACTGTTTGAATGGAACACGTCCCTTGAAAAGTATGAGAGATTCATCAACCACCAGCTTCTGTGCTGGTTCGTAAAAATCTCTGAATTTTCCAATAACATCGTTCATGTAGTGCCTCACTCGCCACAGTCTATCATCAGGTGTTCGGTCCTGAACACTTCCAAAATGTAGACACCTGAGGAGTATCTGAAACCTGTCTCGTGACATATATTTCCCGAATAAAGGTGTTGGTATTGTCTTGTCCTTGCTCCAATAGTCATTTATTGCATGTTTGTGACAGTGCTTCATCAACAAACAGAGTGCCAAAAACACATACATTTCCGCCACTGTGGTATTTTTCCAACGCTGCAGTCGTGAAAATTCTGTGATTTCCCTCTCAATCAGGTAAGCAGCATGCAGGTTCGTTTGGTGTACAATGTATTCCATGAGGGGTTCATCATAGAATGCTGTAAAATATTCCATCTCAGCCATGTCCTCACCTTGATTAGGGAAAAGGTTTGTAATCCCTTCATCTTTATCGTCAAAGTGAGGAATATTAGGAATAAAATCGTCACCATCACTCCACTCAAGTACACCAGGCGTCCTGCGAGATGCAGAGGAAAGACGGCGAGGAAGCGATGCATACCGGCGACCAGGAGCTGAATACCGTCTGCGAGAAGCACGGCGGCTACGTGCACGTGAGGTGGGTGCACGTGAACACGAGGGTCTTGGTGCCTCATGTGGTGCCATGCGGTGGCGCTTGGCTGGGCGAGATGCTGCTGACGCGACAATTTCTCGCCCAGTTACACCACTGGTACCAGCCACAGGCTCAATAAAACTTTGATCTGAGTCACTAAACCCAGAAAAGGAGTCACCTCCCTCTGACTCGTCACCCTCAAACAGAAATTATCCACAGGAACTGTGAGGTCGTGGTAGAATTGGGGTAGAAAATGGGCGAGGAGGCATGGGAGAGCGTATAGGCCTCGCCATGACATGGCGGTCATTCTCATTTTCACTGCTGCTGCTACTATCTCCCGACAACTGTGTATAATCCTCATCGTTGTCTGAATCGTCAAACACTTTCTTCACCTTCAGAGAATAATTCGTGGGCTATTTGCTCTGGGGTGAGGGACTGAGTGATGCGTGCTCGTGAGGCGTTTGACCGTGCGCTCGCCATGGTGACTCTCGCTAAACTGAGGCCTCCCATGCCATCGGAGCGTGAGCTGGATTTTTTTTCAAAATGGCCGCTGTTTACTAGAGCCCCTGGGCAGCGTATGGGACCCCCAGCTACACCGCGGGCCATTCAAATCGTGCGCGGTACCCATACACTTCATATGAAGTGAAGCGCAGTTGACTGGTAAAACGATTTACACTTCATATGAAGTGATGCGCACTTTAAGGGTTAAAGTTGAAGTCCCCCAGTACCAACAATTGGGATTTATCTTTGTCAGGTCTTATTATAATCTCTCTCATGACCATTATGAGGCCCTCTCGTTTGTCATCCAGTTCTTCCTTTGTCCATGTGTTGCTTGCTGGTGGGCTGTAGGCATTTAAAATTATGAGCATATCATCTTGATTCCAGACATGCAATGCCATTATGTCAATATCTCGAGGGTTTTCAAATATTAACTCTTACCTTCAGGTGTTCTTTCACCAACACAGCCACTCCTCCTCCTTTCCCAGTTTTCCGGTCACGTCTCCAAACCGAGTAGCCCCTTGGGAATACGACCTCATTTAAAATATTTTCTTCAAGTTTCGTCTCTGTTAATGCGACAATATCTGGGACTTTGAGCTGAATTATATCCTTCAGCTCCAATATTTTTGATCTCACTCCATCTATGTTGGTGTATACTATTTTCAGGAACATGTTCCCCTTTCCCTTTGTTCTTTACACCCCCTTCCTTTAATGATTTTGTTGCTTTGTCTTTATGTACCATTTTGCAAGCTTTCCAATCCCTGTCATTTTGTAGAAAAAAGAATTCCTTTCTTCTTCATTTCTATCCCCATTTAGATATTTAGCTTCAATGAGGTTCATTTTCAGCTTTTCCCTGTCCTCTTTTGAGAGGTCTTGTCATATTGACCAAAGTTTGCCATCCTCGTCACATTACAATTTTCTGGTATTCCGAAGCACTTCTGTCATATAGTAGTAGGCATCCTTCAGTCTCGGGAGACTATGGAGTTGCGCCCTAGTTGTCAATCCTGGTGCAGCGTCTGGTGTGACTGATGAGGCCAATCCGAGAGTGGCAGTCCATCCCACACCGAGCACAAACGAAGTCCGATTCTGGTCTGTCTTCCTGGTTACCGGCTTTCCTTCTCTGTCTCTTTGCCTCCGATTCCTTGGCAAGTGACTCCTCGAACTTGGAGAGACCTCGTTGAACAGACTGCCTCCAGGCTGAACGGTCTGCAGCCAGTGTCTCCCATATAGCGAGATCGACGTCCATGGCTTTCAGGTCCCTTTTGCATACGTCTTTGTACCGTAGCTGGGGCTTGCCTACTGGACGCTTTCCCTGCCTCAGCTCTCCATACAGGAGATCCTTGGGGATCCTGCCGTCGCCCATTCGCACAACGTGCCCGAGCCAGCGCATTCGTCTCTGTTTCAGCATTGTGTACATGCTGGTGATTCTTGCTCTCCCCAAGACGTTGTTGTTTGTCACCTTGTCCTGCCAGGTGATGTCCAAGATGTGTCTAAGGCAGCGCATGTGGTAGGCATTCAGCCGTCTTTCCTGACGGGCGCGGAGTGTCCAAGACTCACTGCCATAAAGGAGAGTGCTCAGGACACAGGATCTGTAAACCTGAATCTTAGTATACTCAGTTAGCCTATTGTTGGCCCACACTCTCTTTGTCAGTTTGGACATGACAATATACTGTCATATACTTCACTCCATTAAACGTCACCCTTAACGGGCGATTTTTGTCTTTCTCATATTTTCCTATCCTCCTAAAATCACTGACATGCTCCTTTGAATTTATGACTTCTCCTAATCCTACTATTTTTTCTATGATTTTCTCCTCTTCTGCTGCTCGGTCCACCCTAGATGAAATTTCTTTCTCTAAACATCCAAAAATTATTATGAACTTACTTCTGTTTACAGTGTTTTGTACCAGTTTACTGTTGGTTGCCAGTTCTTTCCTAATTGCTTGTCTAAGATCTACTTCTTGTTTGTCATTTCTGGTTTTGACTTCCGAACACACTTCCTTGATTGTCTCTCTTTTCCTTTACAACTTGTGCATGTGTCTCTTATTTCTTCTTTATACTTTTCTAGTGCTTTATTAGCCTCCTCTATTTGAATTGCCAATGAAGTTTCTTGTTGCATCTCCTTGCCCAACTCCATGCTAGCCCTCAGGGTCCCTGTTTGTGTGTGTGTGTAATTACCTAAGTGTAATTAATTAAGTGTAGTTACAGGATGAGAGCTACGCTCGTGGTGTCCCGTCTTCCCAGCACTCTTTGTCATATAATGCTTTAAAACTACTGACGGTCTTGGCCTCCACCACCTTCTCACTTAACTTGTTCCAACCGTCTACCACTATTTGCGAAGGTGAATTTTCGTATATTTCTTCGGCATCTGTGTTTAGCTAGTTTAAATCTATGACCTCTTGTTCTTGAAGTGCCAGGTCTCGGGAAATCTTCCCTGTCGATTTTATCAATTCCTGTTACTATTTTGTATGTAGTGATCATATCACCTCTTTTTCTTCTGTCTTCTAGTTTTGGCATGTTTAATGCTTCTAACCTCTCCTCGTAGCTCTTACCCTTCAGTTCTGGGAGCCACTTAGTAGCATGTCTTTGCACCTTTTCCAGTTTGTTGATGTGCTTCTTAAGATATGGGCACCACACAACAGCTGCATATTCTAGCTTTGGCCTAACAAAAGTCATGAACAATTTCTTTAGTATATCGCCATCCATGTATTTAAATGCAATTCTGAAGTTAGAAAGCATAGCATAGGCTCCTTGCACAATATTCTTTATGTGGTCCTCAGGTGATAGTTTTCTATCTAGAACCACTCCTAGATCTCTTTCTTTATCAGAATTCTTTAAAGATTTCTCACATAATATATAGTGTGTGTGTGTGTAATTACCTAAGTGTAGTTAATGATGAAAGCTATGCTCGTGGTGTCTCATCTATCCAGTACTGTTGTATAACGCTTTAAACCTACTGACGGTGTTGACCACCACCACCACCTCCCTTAGTTTGTTCCAACAGTCTACCACTCTGCAAAAGAAAATAATCTAATTTCTGGGGGGAGCCCTGTCGGCTCCCCGGAGCTTTACCAGGCTGATATGCTAATGTCAGACTTTGGCATCAGTCATGTGTATGGAGTTCTAGGGCCTACCGGGGACCACGACCAGAACCTGGCCCCCTCAGAGAGGTAAGGGGAGCAATGGCCTATAGAAGCCCCCGTGTGGTAGGAAGCATTCTATGTCTGACATCGACCGGGTCAAGCATCCAGAAAGGTAAGCATTCCAAAACAAACCCCTATTGTGGTGAAAATTGCTACCTAAAGCCGAACTAGTGGATAGAACTCAACAGAAAACAAGGAAACTAGTATGACGTCATACGTCACCGCGCCGCTGTCTGCGCAGCTCCCCCCTCCCCGGGAGGGGGAAGGGGGAGCCCCAGATTAGTATTCCTTACCACCCTGTCCACAGCTGTGATGCGTGCGCATGCGCTCTCTCTTTCTCTTTCTTACTCTTTCTCTTTCTTACTCTTTCTCTTTCTTACTCTTTCTCTTTCTTACTCTTTCTCTTTCTCGCTCTTTCTCTCTCTCTCACTTTCTCTCTCTCTCACTTTCTCTCTCTCTTTGTCTCTTTCTCTCTCTTTCTCTTTCTGTCTTTCTCTCCCTCTTTCTCTCTCTTTCTCTCCCTCTTTCTCTCTCTTTCTCTCCCTCTTTCTCTCTTTCTCTCTTTCTCTCTTTCTCTCTCTCTCTCTCTCTCTCTCTCTCTCTCTTTCTCTCTCTCTCTCTCTCTCTCTCTCTCTCTCTCTCTCTCTCTCTCTCTCTCTCTCTCTCTCTCTCTCTCTCTCTCTCTCTCTCTCTCTCTCTCGCTCTCTCTTTCTCTGTTACGGCCCTACTGGGATGCAACCGGGTTCTTCTCTGATGGTAGTAGAGTTTGGGAATCCGGCCCCAAGTTAGTAGAGGCTTTCAAGGGGCTTGTTCCGTAATGCAAGTCAAAGCTATGAAGGAAGGTACATTGAAGACAAGTATTCTGATTTATATATATATATTCCCACCACCATAATTTAAAGTCATAAAAGGGAATTATTACTACACAATATACAATGAGGTCTCCCTCTCTGAAGACGCTTAACACTCGGCGATGCTTCTTCTAGGTAGCCCTGGTCTCGGCTTCCGTGGCTCGCAATGAATCCACGATAACTCTACGACGAATCTACCCTGGCCACAGGCCAGCCAAATCACAGTCCCACTGGGTGCCCCGTCGTGATGGCCTTCAACCACAATCCAGCCTGTAGCTGGCTGGTACCGGTCAGCCTCGCTGTCAGGCCACTCCACAACTAATACTAGGGTTGCGAGCCCTAGGCAGGAGCCTCGTGTGACCCGCTGATCACTCTCCTCATTAAGCACCACAGTGGCTAGTCTCTTCCACCAGCCAGCGCCAGATAAGGCGATTTCCGACACTGCCACGCCTCAGGCAGGCGTGACACTCTCAACAGAGTTCGTCCGGGGGTGGCTCACAGCTTCTTCAAAGCAGACTCACAAAGAGACCTTGGCTGCCTTGGGTAGACTGATCCATCGTCCAACACAGCAGTCCCAGGTCGACTCTGCAATCAGACACGTCATTAATACTGGGACGCTTCACTCACAAGCTTAGACAGAAACGTCCACCTCTTCACTCCATAGATGGCGTTCACTGTCTAGGCGCCACCTCACCAGAGGTCAGCAGCGGCTACGTCACGAGCTGACTAGGACAGGAATCCGACACTTATTGCTGGCCTATCCTGTCACCACTAGATGGCGTCGTCCATTTGGAGTGGGTTTCGGGAGCGGACTCACAGATGGCGTTGTCATCAGTGCTCCGTGCTCCGACGCTGGACTCGGGTCCGTAACACACACACACACGCACACATGCATGCACGCACGCACACACGCATGCACGCACGCACACACGCATGCACGCACGCACACACGCATGCACGCACAAATGTAAAACAGAACCAGGTCTATTCTATAAATTCATAAACAACAAATTGCAGGTAAAGGATAATATTCAGAGGTTGAAAATGGGAAATAGATTCACGGAAGATGAAAAGGAAATGTGTGAAACACTAAACGAAAAGTTCCAAAGTGTGTTTGTACAAAATGAAATCTTTAGGGAACCAGATACAATAAGAATTCCAGAGAACAACATAGAACACATAGAGGTGTCTAGAGACGAAGTGGAAAAAATGCTCAAGGAGCTCGGTAAGAACAAAGCAGCTGGCCCAGATGGCGTTTCACCATGGGTTCTGAGAGAATGTGCATCTGAGCTCAGCATTCCACTTCACCTGATCTTTCAGGCATCCCTGTGTACAGGAATCGTAGCAGACGGGTGGAAACAGGCTAACATAGTTCCAATCTACAAAAGTGGCAGCAGGGAAGACCCCCTCAATTATAGACCTGTATCATTGACAAGTGTAATAGTGAAAGTATTGGAAAAACTAATCAAAACTAAATGGGTAGAACACCTAGAGAGAAATGATATAATATCAGACAGACAGTATGGTTTTCGATCTGGAAGATCCTGTGTATCGAATTTACTCAGTTTCTATGATCGAGCCACAGAGATATTACAGGAAAGAGATGGTTGGGTTGACTGCATCTATCTGGACCTAAAAAAGGCTTTCGACAGAGTTCCACATAAGAGGTTGTTCTGGAAACTGGAAAATATTGGAGGGGTGACAGGTAAGCTTCTATCATGGATGAAAAATTTTCTGACTGATAGAAAAATGAGGGCAGTAATCAGAGGCAATGTATCGGAATGGAGAAATGTCACAAGTGGAGTACCACAGGGTTCAGTTCTTGCACCAGTGATGTTTATTGTGTACATAAATGATCTACCAGTTGGTATACAGAATTATATGAACATGTTTGCTGATGATGCTAAGATAATAGGAAGGATAAGGAATTTAGACGACTGTCATGCCCTTCAAGAAGACCTGGACAAAATAAGTATATGGAGCACCACTTGGCAAATGGAATTTAATGTTAATAAATGTCATGTTATGGAATGTGGAATAGGAGAACATAGACCCCACACAACCTATATATTATGTGAGAAATCTTTAAAGAATTCTGATAAAGAAAGAGATCTAGGAGTGGTTCTAGATAGAAAACTATCACCTGAGGACCACATAAAGAATATTGTGCAAGGAGCCTATGCTATGCTTTCTAACTTCAGAATTGCATTTAAATACATGGATGGCGATATACTAAAGAAATTGTTCATGACTTTTGTTAGGCCAAAGCTAGAATATGCAGCTGTTGTGTGGTGCCCATATCTTAAGAAGCACATCAACAAACTGGAAAAGGTGCAAAGACATGCTACTAAGTGGCTCCCAGAACTGAAGGGCAAGAGCTACGAGGAGAGGTTAGAAGCATTAAATATGCCAAAACTAGAAGACAGAAGAAAAAGAGGTGATATGATCACTACATACAAAATAGTAACAGGAATTGATAAAATCGACAGGGAAGACTTCCTGAGACCTGGAATTTCAAGAACAAGAGGTCAGATTTAAACTAGCTAAACACAGATGCCGAAGAAATATAAGAAAATTCACCTTCGCAAATAGAGTGGTAGACGGTTGGAACAAGTTAAGTGAGAAGGTGGTGGAGGCCAAGACCGTCAGTAGTTTCAAAGCGTTATATGACAAAGAGTGCTGGGAAGACGGGACACCACGAGCGTAGCTCTCATCCTGTAACTACACTTAGGTAATTACACATGCATGCACGCACGCGCACAAATTCAAAAGGTGACACCCCTAGGGTCAACACTTGCAGCAGAGGAGCTCCAGCATATTTCAACAATCCTAAGTATTGTAGTACAGGTTGATGGTAGTGAGTGGTGTCCCAGAGAACATAAAGGTATAGTGCTCTTGAAAAATAGGTGAGATAACAGGAAAGTGCTAAGGGAAGTGAAAAATCGGATGAGAAAAAGTTGCCCTAGTGTTTACAGTGCAGAGAAGAACATTCAAGATGGCCACTGGCAAGGGGAAAAACAAAACAGAGCTTGATTTTGAGGGATTCAATGAAGAAAGCATTGATATTAGTAGTCTACATAACAAGTTGGTAAATTTAGATACTATAGTGAACTCTCATGTAGAAATAATTAGTAAATTGAAAGAAAGTAATGACCATTTGAATAGCAAAGTTTTATGTCTTGAGGGTTTAGTGAAAGACTTGCGCAAGGATAAGAATCAATTGGAAACAAATTGCAAAGCCATGGAAGAAGAAAATAAACTCTTAAAAATAGCTTTGGAAGAAGTTAAAGTAAATTTAAACATAAATGACTACAATAGGTTAGGCAAGGAAATTCAACAGGAGAAACAGCTTTTGTCAGCACAGATGGAGGAAGTTACACAGGGAATAGAACAGTGCAAGAAAGATATGCAACTCACTTATGCACAAGTGGCCAAGGAGAAGGAAAAAATAGAAGCAGCAGTAAAGGAAGTCAAACACTGCAGCAACCAAGATAAAACAAACATTAGGCTAGAAGTGAGGAAAGAATTGGCATCTAACCCGAAGTTGGTGCAAAACACAGTTGATCGGAGTAAGTCCCTGATCATTTTTGGCTGCAAAGAAAAGGCGATAACATCTAGGTCAGAAAGAGCTGTAGAAGAAGCTAAAGTAGTAGATAAAATTGTTGGCCTCGTGGAAGGTCTTACAAACAGAGAGAATGTGTGCGACTACAGGAGAATAGGCAGGTACGTAAAAGGGAAAGATCGACCTTTGAGGATCACCCTAAACGGTGCCAAACAGATGGAAGAAGTACTAAGGAATGCTAGAAAATTGCAAAGGGATGAGGATGGGAAAGGGTGGTCGTTAAGACGAGATCTTTCAAAAGAAGATAGAGAGAAGCTGAAACTGAACCTTGCCGAGGCAAAACATTTAAATGAGAGCAGGAATGAAGAAGAAATAAATTCTTTTTTCTACAAAGTGATAGGGGTAGGCAAACCAACAAAATCAATAGAGAGAGGGGGAGTGAAGAATAAGGAGAGGGGGAACAAGTTCCTGAAGATTGCATACACCAACATAGATGGAGTGAGATCGAAGATACTGGAGTTAAGTGATGTAATACAGCTGCAGACACCAGACATTGTTGCACTCACGGAGACAAAACTTGAAGATGTAATTTTAAATGAGGTCATATTCCCAAGGGGCTACTCAATTTGGAGACGGGACAGAAAAATTAGGAAAGGCGGTGGCGTTGCTGTGCTGGTAAAAGAACACCTAAAGGTGAAGGAAATAATGCAACCCGTTCTCGCAAATTTAATAAGTCAATATTGACTTATTAAATATGTGCATAGGTGACATACTTAACATAATAGATACCCTTAAAAAAATTCATAGAAAACACCGACCTTACCTAACCTTGTTAGTATCTTAAGATAAGCATCTTATTGCTTCGTAATTACAATTATTACCTAACCTATAATAGGTATAGGTTAAGTAATAATTGTAATTACGAAGCAATAAGATGCTTATTTTAACCTACTAACAAGGTTAGGTATGGTCGGTGTTTTCTATGAATCTTTTTAAGGGTATCTATTATGTTTAGTATATCACCTATGCACGTAGTTAATAAGTCAATATTGACTTTACGAATTTGCGAGAACGGGTTGAATAATGACTGCCAATCCACAAGAAGTTGACATAATAGCACTAGAGATCTGCTATGAGGATGATAAACTAATGATGATAAATGCATATAGTCCACCGCCAAGCAGCACATGGTCAAAGGAGGAGCTAGAAAGTAAACGTGAAGGTCTTATAACAATAATGAGAGAGATTATAGCGAGAGCGGATAACGATAGATCACGACTGTTGATAGTCGGTGACTTCAACTTGAAATCCATAGACTGGGAAGCATATGAAGCTAAAACAGAAGATTTTTGGACCTGTAAATTTGTAGACCTCATCCTGGAAACATTCTTGTATCAACATGTTAAACAAGCTACGAGGATGAGGGAAGGGGACGTTCCCTCCATGCTAGATTTGATATTTACCAGGAAGGAGGAAGAGATATTTGACATTCAGTACCTTCCTCCCTTGGGTAAAAGTGACCATGTCTTTTTGGGAATAAAGTATGCAATGCGTTATAAGCTGGAAGAAAATAAGGAGGTTGAAGCAGTTGAAAAACCAGACTTCAGGAGAGGACATTATGGTGACCTTAGAAATTTTTTTAGTGAGTATAATTGGACAGACTTGATGCTAGGCAAGGAAGTGAATGAGATGTATGGCAAGTTTTGTGAAATATATGATAAAGGCACAAAAAAATTTATACCAAAACAGAGATGCAGAACTAGGAAACAGGATTGGTTCAATAGAAATTGCGAGAGGGCTAGAGACCGAAAGACACAAAAATGGAAAAAATACAGGAAGAGGCCGAACCCCCAAACATACCAGCGATACAAAGATGCGAGAAACAATTACACGGCAGTGAGGAGAGAGGCAGAAAGAAATTTTGAAAAAGGGATAGCAGATAAATGTAAAACAGAACCGGGCCTATTCTACAAATTCATAAACAACAAATTGCAGGTAAAGGATAATATCCAGAGGTTGAAAATGGGAAACAGATTCACGGAAAATGAAAAGGAAATGTGCGAAACATTAAATGAAAAGTTCCAAAGTGTGTTTGTACAAAATGAAATCTTCAGAGAACCAGACACAATAAGAATTCCAGAGAACAACATAGAGCGGATAGAGGTGTCTAGAGATGAAGTGGAAAATATGCTAAAGGAGCTCGGGAAGAACAAAGCAGCTGGCCCAGATGGCGTTTCACCATGGGTTCTGAGAGAATGTGCATCTGAGCTCAGCATTCCACTTCACCTGATCTTTCAGGCATCCCTGTGTACAGGAATCGTAGCAGACGTGTGGAAACAGGCTAACATAGTTCCAATCTACAAAAGTGGCAGCAGGGAAGACCCCCTCAATTATAGACCTGTATCATTGACAAGTGTAATAGTGAAAGTATTGGAAAAACTAATCAAAACTAAATGGGTAGAACACCTGGAGAGAAATGATATAATATCAGACAGACAGTATGGTTTTCGATCTGGAAGATCCTGTGTATCGAATTTACTCAGTTTCTATGATGGAGCCACAGAGATATTACAGGAAAGAGATGGTTGGGTTGACTGCATCTATCTGGACCTAAAAAAGGCTTTCGACAGAGTTCCACATAAGAGGTTGTTCTGGAAACTGGAAAATATTGGAGGGGTGACAGGTAAGCTTCTATCATGGATGAAAAATTTTCTGACTGATAGAAAAATGAGGGCAGTAATCAGAGGCAATGTATCGGAATGGAGAAATGTCACAAGTGGAGTACCACAGGGTTCAGTTCTTGCACCAGTGATGTTTATTGTGTACATAAATGATCTACCAGTTGGTATACAGAATTATATGAACATGTTTGCTGATGATGCTAAGATAATAGGAAGGATAAGAAATTTAGATGACTGTCATGTCCTTCAAGAAGACCTGGACAAAATAAGTATATGGAGCACCACTTGGCAAATGGAATTTAATGTTAATAAATGTCATGTTATGGAATGTGGAATAGGAGAACATAGACCCCACACAACCTATATATTATGTGAGAAATCTTTAAAGAATTCTGATAAAGAAAGAGATCTAGGAGTGGTTCTAGATAGAAAACTATCACCTGAGGACCACATAAAGAATATTGTGCAAGGAGCCTATGCTATGCTTTCTAACTTCAGAATTGCATTTAAATACATGGATGGCGATATACTAAAGAAATTGTTCATGACTTTTGTTAGGCCAAAGCTAGAATATGCAGCTGTTGTGTGGTGCCCATATCTTAAGAAGCACATCAACAAACTGGAAAAGGTGCAAAGACATGCTACTAAGTGGCTCCCAGAACTGAAGGGCAAGAGCTACGAGGAGAGGTTAGAAGCATTAAATATGCCAAAACTAGAAGACAGAAGAAAAAGAGGTGATATGATCTACATACAAAATAGTAACAGGAATTGATAAAATCGACAGGGAAGACTTCCTGAGACCTGGAATTTCAAGAACAAGAGGTCATAGATTTAAACTAGCTAAACACAGATGCCGAAGAAATATAAGAAAATTCACCTTCGCAAATAGAGTGGTAGACGGTTGGAACAAGTTAGGTGAGAAGGTGGTGGAGGCCAAGACCGTCAGTAGTTTCAAAGCGTTATATGACAAAGAGTGCTGGGAAGACGGGACACCACGAGCGTAGCTCTCATCCTGTAACTACACTTAGGTAATTACACTTAGGTAATTACACACGCATGCACGCACGCACACACACACATACTGCATTAACAGACAAGGTAACAAATCAGGAGGAGCAAATCAAGGAACTAGTGAAAGAAAATGAGGCATGGAAAGTGAAGTGTGGTGACTTTGAAGAAATAAACAAGAAGATAGACTCATATGGTGAACAACTCCAAGCAAGCCTAAGGGCTAACATAGAGTTAGGTAAGGATCTCCAACTGGAAACTTCACTGACAACTCACATAGAGGAGGTGAATAAAGAACTAGAAAAGTATAAAGAAGAAATAAAAGCGACATATGCTGAAGTTGTAAAAGAGAAAGAGACTATCAAAGAAGTGTGTTCGGAAGTCAAAACCAGAAATGACCAACAAGAAGCAGAAATTAGGCAAGCAATTAGGAAAGAACTGGTTACCAACAGTAAACTGGTACAAAACACTGCAGATAGAACGAAGTCCATAATCATTTTTGGATGTTTAGAGAAGGAAATTTCATCTAGGGTGGACCGAGCGGCAGAAGAGATGAAAATCATAGAGAAAATAGTAGGTTTAGGAGAAGGCTCAAAGGAAAATGTCAGTGATTTCAGAAGAATAGGAAAATATGAGAAAGAAAAGAACCGCCCCTTAAGGGTGACGTTTAATGGAGTGAAAAACATGATGGAAGTGCTAAGAAATGCCAGGAAACTGCAGAGTGATGAGGTTGGCAAATTTTGGTCAATAAGACAAGACCTCTCCAAGGAAGACAGAGAAAAGCTGAAAATGAACCTAATTGAGGCAAAACGTCTAAATGGGGATAGAAATGAAGACAGAAATTCTTTTTTTTTTGCAAAGTGACAGGGACTAGAAAGCTTGTGAAATGGTACATAAAAACAAAGCAACAAGATCTGTAGTGGAAGGGGGAGTAAAGAGCAAAGGAAAAGGGAACATGTTCCTGAAAATTGTATATACCAACATAGATGGAGTGAGGTCAAAAACTTTGGAGTTGCAAGATATAATCCAGCTTAGGATCCCAGATATTGTTGCATTATCAGAGACGAAACTTGAAGGAAATATAATAAATTAAGTCATATTCCCAAGAGGCTACTCAGTTTGAAGACGTGACAGGAAAACTAGGAAGGGAGGAGGAGTGGCTGTACTGGTGAAAAAACACCTGAAGGTAAAAAGAGTTAATATTTGAAAACCCTCGAGATATTGACATAATGTCATTGCAGGTCAGGAATCAGGATAAGCTGATAATTGTAAATACCTACAGCCCACCAGCAAGCAACACGTGGACAAAGGAAGAACTGGATGACAAACGAGAGGGCCTCATAATGGTCATGAGAGATATTATTGTACAAGCAGATAAAGATAAATCACGACTGTTGATACTGGGGGACTTCAACTTTAGAGCAATAGACTGGGAGGCCTGTGAAGCAAGAACGGAGGACTTTTGGACATGCAGATTTGTGAACCTCATTCTGGAGACATTCTTGTATCAACACATAAAGCAAGCCACAAGAATGAGGGAAGGAGATGTACCGTCAGTACTGGATCTAGTATTCACCAGGAAAGAAGAAGAGATTTTTTACATCCAGTACCTTCCTCCCTTGGGAAAGAGTGATCACGTCCTGTTAGACATTAAATATGCTTTAAGATATCATCTAGAAGAAAATGGGGACATTGAAACAGTTGATAAACTCGATTTAAGGAGAGGCAACTATGGGGAACTTCGGAAATTTTTTAATGAGTGTAATTGGACAGAATTGTTGCTAGGCAGGGAAGTAAATGAAATGTATGCCAAATTTTTAAAACTATACGAGGAAGGCACACAAACATTCATACCAAAACAGAGATGCAGGGCCAGAAAACAGGATTGGTTCGACAGAAATTGTGAGAGGGCAAGAGACCAAAAGACACAAAAATGGAATCAGTATAGGAAGAGGCCAAACCCCCAAACATACCAGCGATACAAAGATGCGAGAAACAACTATACAGCAGTAAGGAGAGAGGCAGAAAGAAATTTTGAAAAAAGGGATAGCAGATAAATGTAAAACAGAACCGGGCCTATTCTACAAATTCATAAACAACAAATTGCAGGTAAAGGATAATATCCAGAGGTTGAAAATGGGAAACAGATTCACGGAAAATGAAAAGGAAATGTGCGAAACATTAAATGAAAAGTTCCAAAGTGTGTTTGTACAAAATGAAATCTTCAGAGAACCAGACACAATAAGAATTCCAGAGAACAACATAGAGCGGATAGAGGTGTCTAGAGATGAAGTGGAAAATATGCTAAAGGAGCTCGGGAAGAACAAAGCAGCTGGCCCAGATGGCGTTTCACCATGGGTTCTGAAAGAATGTGCATCTGAGCTCAGCATTCCACTTCACCTGATCTTTCAGGCATCCCTGTGTACAGGAATCGTAGCAGACGTGTGGAAACAGGCTAACATAGTTCCAATCTACAAAAGTGGCAGCAGGGAAGACCCCCTCAATTATAGACCTGTATCATTGACAAGTGTAATAGTGAAAGTATTGGAAAAACTAATCAAAACTAAATGGGTAGAACACCTGGAGAGAAATGATATAATATCAGACAGACAGTATGGTTTTCGATCTGGAAGATCCTGTGTATCGAATTTACTCAGTTTCTATGATCGAGCCACAGAGATATTACAGGAAAGAGATGGTTGGGTTGACTGCATCTATCTGGACCTAAAAAAGGCTTTCGACAGAGTTCCACATAAGAGGTTGTTCTGGAAACTGGAAAATATTGGAGGGGTGACAGGTAAGCTTCTATCATGGATGAAAAATTTTCTGACTGATAGAAAAATGAGGGCAGTAATCAGAGGCAATGTATCGGAATGGAGAAATGTCACAAGTGGAGTACCACAGGATTCAGTTCTTGCACCAGTGATGTTTATTGTGTACATAAATGATCTACCAGTTGGTATACAGAATTATATGAACATGTTTGCTGATGATGCTAAGATAATAGGAAGGATAAGAAATTTAGATGACTGTCATGTCCTTCAAGAAGACCTGGACAAAATAAGTATATGGAGCACCACTTGGCAAATGGAATTTAA